>NC_058406.1:68699324-68999324 GCF_002201575.2 Neomonachus schauinslandi
TAGATAGATAGATAGATAGATAGATAGATAGATAGATAGATAGATAGACAGACAGATGAGAGATGATAGAAGACAGAGTTTGTTTCAGTCTCAATCCCAAAGATTTATCATTCTTAAGGAGCTGGCTTAGCCGAAGACCAAGTTTGTTTCCTTTGCCTTCAATTGCTTCATGTCAGCTCATAAATGTACAAATCAGTCAAATATCTAAACTAACAGCATTTCATCAGTCTTACTTTGCCCTTAATAATTCATCCCTCTTATGTTTACTCTAATACTTCTGCAGCATAAATATGCATGATATGCGGCTGTGTATGTTCAAGCACTTTCATGGATAGACTAACAGCGGGGGACTTTTGACCTTGGTCTGAAGAGGGAAAAGTTACTGCAATAACTAATGACAGAAATGACAGCCTCATACTTTAAATTAAAGAGGAAAAGGGAGAAAAACATCCCCAAGAGAGAATTCCTTAACAGCAATTTAGATTTCAGCCTAAGAGGTGCTTTTTGTAAATTACATTTGAAAACAGTTGCTTTTCCTGCACCAGATTTAATAAGGATGATACCTATCCTCTTGCCAAAAATCTCACAGAAGATGTGTGAGAAATGATAAAAGAATGTCTGTGGAGGCTCTGAGCTACTTGGAATAAAGATGCTAATAAATATAAGGGTTTCTTATTAATTCTAGTAAATATCCTTCTAGGAGGAAAAAAAAAAAAAAGAACCCATAATAAAGGGTGAAATCTACTAACTCCTAATCCAATTATTTCAGATGTTTTGATTATTTTTTTTCTTATTATGTATTTAACATCTTATTTTCTCATTGTTCAGAGTCCCCCCCTACCCCCATAGCTTGGCAAATAGTACCAGGTATTAACAAGGACCGATTTAGGATCTGTGGATTCCTGGCAACTCAGTTTCTCCGCCACAATCAAGAAACTATAAAAACATGGACTTGTTGCCTTTGTTGTGCATCACATGTTTTCAATCTCAAAGGGATTTTTCCAGATGTTTCCGCCAGTCTTGTTGGTGTGTTTGAAAACGCTGGTCTGTTTGCTGAGTCCATTTCCCCTAAAATATACACACTCAGATGCTCAGGCTGAATTGAACTCACTCATCTTTCTCTACCACCTTTCAATGAAACGTTCTGTTCTGTCATTAGGTGAAAGGGAGAACAATACCTTCAAGATCTCATTTGCAGATATAATATTATGAGAAACCTGACACAGATTTATGTACCAGCTGGTAATGGCACAATTAGGATCTTTATCTGTGCAGGGGAACGTAGGCTGAAAGGCATTTTTCATTTTCTGAACAAGTACCAACCCCACTTGGAAGGCTGTTGAGGCTGAAGGAGCAAGAGGCAGGGTGCGTTGATAAGTTTTACTTGGTGGGGCTTTTCCTGGGCCCAGAGAATGACAGACCCTGAAAATGACATTTGTCCTAGCAGGGATTCGAAAACTATGCTGCAGGTATTACTTATGTCGGGAGGGTCACAATTAACATACCAGATGTGCAAAGAAAAAGACGCTTCTTTATTTTCTACAAGTGATAGAATCTTTCTCACAAGCTCTCACCCTGCTGGGTAACTGTTGGGGGTGAAGGATGGGAAGCAATAGGCTTTGACTTTAAGTTTGCCTCTTAAAGATGTTTCAGCTCCTCTGGGTTCCATAGTTTCTTTGGGATAATTTTTTCGTTGATAATTTTTCAGTTGATTCCAAGTTCACTCCCTAATGAAACTGCTCCTCCCTTTCCCCTCTTCTTTCATCAAATGGTGATGAGTTATATAGAGGATGAGTTACAGCCCTCGTGATTTGGGGATGGAGAGGCCCTTGGTTTCATGGCAGATGTCCATGACAGGCTGACTAACCTAAACTTTGAGTGTGCCCTAGCTGGACATCCTCTTGTGTTCACCTTTGAAATGAACAGCTGTAGGCAGCAAAATTCTTGGAGAACTAGGACAACTTCCTTGATGACTGGTTCCAAAATTGGGTCTCCCTAGCCAAACTTGAAGCTACATTGAGGTCTGTGACCTACATTTGGTGACCTCCTAGATCCAGATCAGTCACTCAGAATAGGATTTACCATTTGTTTCCTTACTCCCACCTTTTGTCCTTCCACAATCCCGTAGGACAGAAGGCACAATCTATTTTCTCTTCCTCCTTAACCAGAATATCCCTCTCATCATTGACTTAGCTCAAGCTGCTATAACAAATTACCCACTGACTGGGTGGCTAAGACAACAAATATTTATTTCACACAGTTCTGAAGGCTGGGAAGTCCAAGATCATGGTGGTAGCTGATCTGGTTCCTGGTGAGAGCCCCCTTCCTGCTTTGCAGGCAGTCCTATCTTCTCATTGTGTCTTCATATGGAAGGGGGCAGGGAAGCAATCTCTCTCATGATTCTTCTTATAAGGGCACTAATTCCACCATCAAGGTTCCACCCATATGACCTAATAACCTCTCAAAGAGAAAGGCCTCTTCTCTTCTCCAAATACCACCACGCTGGGGATTTGGGTTTCAACATAGGAACTGGGGGTCGGGGTGGGGGGTAGTGTACACATTCTATCCTTAGCAAACATAGTTTTGATTTTTTTGTTCTAGGTGGTACATTTCCTAACCCACACATTCCCAGGGATCATCTGATTCATGCTCAGCCTTGGAGGTGGACAACTTCAAGGGAACAAGATTTAAGGGGCAATAAAAAATGTAGTTTAATATTTTTACAATGTTACCTTATTACAAAGCAATCAAATTGAAAGACTTTTTTTAAAGGTGCAGAGTTAAGAAATTAGCAGTATCTGTGTGTGTGAAAAAGCATGTGTGTGTGCACACACATGCATGTGCACATGTGTGTGGGTGTAAATGGTTCTCTGTATCTGTGTGAGTATGTAGACACATGAGGTAGGGGTCTGTAAAGACTCATAGGGAATGCAGTAATCGCAGCCTATGAGGGCAAGACCCTTTTGAATTATTCCAACCTTCACCATGTCAGAACTTAGAGAGTATTTCATCACCTGCCATAGGTAATGGTGCTTTGAAAATAGACATGAGCTGTCAGCCCAAAACACACTCCCCTCTAGGAACCTGAATATTTCCTCCAGGAGGTATCAGGGAAATGTCAAATCATTGGAGACTGCCTTTCCAACCCCAGCTGGCCTTGACCTGGGATAAAATGCATGTTTCCTGAAAACACCTCATAATTTAGACTCTATGACAGAGGTCCCTTCTGGATTTTCCACACAATATTTATTTTGCTCTTTCAGACTTCCTCATGGAGAATAGACACAGTGCTTCTACTCCATTCTATGGATTAAGCTGATGTTTAGACAATCTTTTGTTTTCCCTCTGGAATAAAGTAAGTCTATGTTTCTCTCCCAAATAATATCCCAGAAGTTATTTTGAAATAGACTCAACCTTATGATGAAAGAAGGTAAGTGAAGAGGAAGTCAAGTAAATGAAATTTCTTAGGGGAAATTCCATCTGGTAAATAACTATTTGCCATAAACTGTGGAGGAGTAAGTTGACCTAACATGGTAATCATCACACCTCACTTATAACCAATCTCTTTTTATAGCTGAGAGTGCAGTGTGTTGGCAGCTTTCAGTTACTCACATATTATTTACGAGTTTTATCCACATAAAATTTGCAGGTAATCTGCTTTCCTCATAACCTTTCTATTGCTGATAATTGAGAGATGAAGTGTAATTGAATTAAGCTTTATTGATTCATGCATTGATATTATTTTTTGGTCAAGGATATGTAATTCTAAATTTATCCTAAACTTTGCTTGAAAAATCCTGGGTTCAAAGTTATTCTTCTAAGTAGTGTACAAAAAGCCATGATTTGGGAAGTTAGAACTAGTTTCAAACCCTGGCTCACTGTGAGCTTTCTATTTTAGGGGAAGTTGCTTTCAGTCCTATTTGATCATCTCTATAATGGAAATAATACTACTCACAGGAAGATTAGGGGGACTAAGTAAAATTAAGCTGTAGTAACGGGCCAATTTGTGTCACATTTAGAACATTCTTTCTCTCCGACCTGAAAACCAAGTCTAACAACAGCAGTTTAACATGTATGTAGGGAGGAGAGAAGCCTTGGTCAGATAAAGAAATCTTCATCCAGTTTCTGCTGCATGATTATGTTTCTTCTGATCCTTGGACTCGGGCTGAGTCACTTATATAATAAACATAATAAGTATCATAGCATAAGAGTCAACATAAAGAGGATGGTGGATGATAAAGAAAAACCAAGAGCCAAGCCCAAAGGACAAAGCTCCTGGAACACAGGTCCTCTGCACAGTCAACCCTGTGACATTATCAACAGTCATGTCCCTGTGCGCAGCATGCCTTGTGAATGGAGCAGATGTTGAGCACTCAGCTAGATAAGATGGATGCAGTGATGAAGAAGACAGTTCTTGCACTCAAACTGCTTATCTTCAAGTTGGGGGATCAAGAAGTAATCCTGCAATTCTAGTTTGGCATGTTAACTGCTGGCCGAGGGGTAAGTGCTCGGTGCCATGAAGGACGGTCTCTCAGAAGAAGTGGCACCCACCCTGCAGAACAGGGATGTTTCTAAAGCTACCAATGCCTGTTCATACATGAGGAAACACCTGCTTGTTTTCTGTATGATTGGATTCAAGACTTCTGCTGCTGTCATGTTCTCTCTCTCTCTCCCTTAGATAATTGTGTGCTGCGTATAATCTTATTTTTAGTTCTGAACTACAGTTTGTTTACTTTCCCAGTTTTTCTCAATGGCATGTGAAATTAGTTATTAACCACCAGTTATTTAGTTGAATTCTGTAGAAGTCATTGGATCCTGAATTCACATTCATCTAAGTGTAGGCTGTAGAACTTGCTGTTATGGTGAAGTGATACCATGTACATTTCATAGCACAAAGCACATGCCATTTTCAATTTGTTCAAAAATATATGCACCTCTGTCTTGTAAAGCTTATATCATTTGTACTTCTATAGATAAAAAGAACACTTTTGTTTACTTTTTTGGAGTCTTTTTGATATAATTTATAGAAACCTAATTCAGATTAGCTTAAACAGAAAAAGAAGAGAAATTTTCAAATTTTCAAAGATGGCTAGAGTCAGGTCCCCAGACATTGTCATCAGTGATTCTTCTCTTTCTCTCCCTCCTTTCATCCATCCATCTCTTGGTTCTAATTTCTCTTTGTGCACAGCAAGTTCCTTGTACCCAGTGGCAAAAACAGTCCCCAGCAAATTAACTCAAAGCATCTGTCATCTTCATAGCTTATTTCTCCTAACAAATTCAGCAAAATTTGTGAGGATGACTCTGATTGGCTAAGTCTGGTCATGTGCCCCTTATGGACCAATCACAAGAGCAGAGGGGAGTAACCTGATTAGCCCAGATTCAGTCACATGCCCACCATCATGGCAGAGGAGGCAACAGCTTGAGATCAGCATCTTCACCAGGTTGGAATGGACAACTGGTGAAAGAAAAAGATGGTGAACAGACAACGTAATGATCTATTATAACATGAAATAATCAAGCATGAAGCATTTTTGAGCTAGGCCACGAGAGTGAGTGTATGAGGCCTTATGGCTGGTTCACCTTGCAAGAGGGTTACCTCTGCTAAAGAATGAGTGAGAATTATCCCTAGAACCTACATATACTTACAATCTTATTCCAGCTCAAAGGGAGTGAACCCCTTAAAAGTTAAACCCAAACCACAAGCTCATGGTGAAATAGAAGATTTTAAGTCTCTAGAAAAATGACAGAAAATTCAGAGAAATCTCACCTGGAAAAGATCTTTATGAATACACGTGGGCATCCAAAGGAGCTAAGAGGCAAGTAAAGTCCTCTGGCACACAAACCCAGTGCATGAATACTGCAACTGTGGGAATTTCTCAACTGGTCACCTAAACATCCAGCTAGAAAATACTAAGCCTTGATGGGAATTCTGCATTTTAAAGGAATTGTGAGGAAGTTAAGACACTTCCAAACTGGACAATGGAGATTCACAGAATATAAATGCAGTGAAAGATTAGAAAAATATGGATCATTTAACGGATGAAAAACAAGAAAGTGATCTCTTCATTTTCTTTTTGATTTCCCCAGAGCCCATGTAACAGATTAATTGTAAAAAGATGCTTTAAGCAACCATCAAAAAACATGAAGCTGCTCTGTGATAAGAATTGTGCTAGGGGCTGAGGCACTGTCTTGCCCTCAAGGGAGTCACTGTTTTGTGGGGCAAGAAAGCCCTTTCAGCAGACTATTAAAATACAATATTCTACATAGAGGTTTGTAAAAGGTCCTATTCAAACAGTGTGAATGTAAGAGGTCACACCTGCAACTCTTCCAATAATTATGTTCCTCCATGTTGCCTGAAATCCATCATTAGAGGTCGATTCATCTGGGGTAGAAGAGAGCTCGTTTAGATTTTAAATAGCCCTGGTAAGTGTATGACTTTAATCAGGATCATCAGTTGTTCATGCTCCGTGTGAATTAATCAATCAGATCATTCCCTGCTAATAAGTACATCTAATCAGTAAACTCAGGAAATTGGTTTTGGGTTATTGTTGTGTTGTTTTGTTTTGTTTTGTTTTGTTTTGTTTTGTTTTGTTTGCCGGGGGGGCAGGGAGAGTGCTTGAAGAGCAAAGGTAATGGAAGAAGGAAATACTGGTTATGAAGGATTAGAGAACCCTCATAATCAGACTTCCCCTAAGAGACCAGTTAAGACTCAAGCTGGCCCAAGATAGCTGTGTTTACTCCTTCAATACACTGATGCATTCTATCAGGACATTTTAGGAATTCTTACTGCTGTAGGTTGGATAATTGAGTAATTGTGTCTTATTTGGCTGGCTCCAGGCTCATCAGGAAGAAATGAAATGCATTTCCCCCAGCACACCTCCTGTCTCCCCAGCTAGGATGCCAGGTATTTGGGTCCTCAAGGTTTGGGGGGAATTTATCAGGTAGAGATGGACCCCAGCAGGCAATCACTAACAGACTCTGCATACCAACTGAGACAATTACACTGAGTTTGTCTGAAGAAGTTAACCCCCGGTACCAGGTAGGACTTGGTTCCACAGGCCCTGAGAATAAGATGAAATTTGCAGGTTTTGAGAGAATGTGGGGACCTTAAACCACATCTGAGAAGACTTCACAGAGTTGGGCTGGGTGCACCGCAGTGAAGCACCCTGGATTGAGGACCAGGACAACCCTGCATCTTCTGGATCTGTGTAAATAGTAGGATTCCGATCCATCAGAATGAAGGAAGGAAAGGAAACCATGAACAATAACTGATAGACGACATCTCACCAGTCCTCATGGTCCCCATCCATGGGGATTAACCAGATTTAGTTTGATTTTGATAAAGAAATGAAGCAGTATTTGTACACAGGATGGCATGGCATCATCCCATGCTTATTACAGAGTCACCCAGAAGTTATTTCAGTAGGGGAGAGATAAGATCAAAAGGAAAGATATTTAAAGGAAAGTAAGACATGAATAGTAGTTGACTCTCCAAAGACTGTTATAAAACCATATCAGTAATTGGATTAGGAATAGGCATTTGACTTAATATGGCCAATGAAAATGAAGGGAGGCCTGATGGAAATTTCTAGGAAAGGATTCTCATTCCCAAGGAAGGGACTTAAAAAAAAAAGACTTGGCCCTTCCTCTGGGCATTGTACATTTAGGTGAGTCTGCTAGAACTGCTGTGGCCATCTTGGTACCAACCCAAGGACAGTCAACACATGGATGAGCTACGGCTAAGAGAATGGCTGAGAAATGGAGCCCTGATCTTCTGAACTTCTCATAGATGAGATGCTGTTCCAGTTTTCTACCACTTGTTGCCGAGAGCATTTGATGTACATGGTATGACTGTTCTGATGGGATCACCCTGCACTTAGCATAGCTAGTTCATTAAGCTTCACCCAGGATGGTGTTTTACTACATGGTGTGATGGTCCCTCTTGTCCCCACTCCTACCCATTCTTTACCCTATATCAAAGTGCCATCTCCCTAAAAAATCGAATCAGACTCTATCTCTGTATAGGGGAAACTGTCAGTCTCTCGCCACTCTATCCCACTCACTCAGCACACAATTCAGGCCGCTCCTGTTTTCCCCAACACATTACCACTCTTTGTGTCTTTTGGACCATTCGTATGAGTATCATGCTGCCTGAAATGCCCTTCCTCATCTTTTCTGTCTAGAGATGACCTTTCTATTCATATCTACCTGGGAATCCTTTCCCTGACTTTCCGTTTCCTCTGTATTTCATAGCACCTGTGTCTTATCTACTAGGACCTTTTCATATATTTGTTTAAATGTAGCAATGCTCCCTAATTGCCCGTATCTCCTTGAGACCATCTCTGCCACCTCAGCACCAAGCTCAGTTCTAGACCCATAACAGGCATTCAATTAGGGGATGAATAAGTGAATGAATGAACAAATGAGTTCAACTCCCCAGGATTTAGGGAAGTTAAGAACAAATTCTGTAATACCTGGAGTCCTTCTGCTGAGTAAACAACTACTTCCCACATCTCTTGAGGGTATCACAGCTAACCAGTTCTCTAATACTCACAGCCCATACGGTGATTTATTCTACCATCTTAAGCTATATTCCTGATTACTGCTTATCCAAAGGGCTGGATCACTCTGGTGGGCATGACATTTTTATACTGTGTTTTAAGCGTGAATGTGAAAAACTGACTTCCAGCCACCACAGGGTTATTTGCGACGGTTGCTTAACACATGTATGGCATTGTGTTAAGAAATCTAAATTAGAAGCATGTCATGTAGTGACACAGGGATCAAAACAAAAATCTTGTATATTTTTAATGAACTAGCTCTTAAATGTATTTATTTATTGATCAGACACAAAGCATCTCTCTCTCTCTATATATATATAAAATATCCTAATGTTGCTGGGAATTAAAATTCAGTCATATTTTTATGTAAGATGGTATAATTAATAACATTTATGCCTGCATTAGTCACTATGAACATAAGTGGAGAGAATAAATATGTACGGAAAGATGAAACAGGTAAGAACACAGAATAACATACCTAGGCATCCTATCGATGCAATGTTTCTCAACGGCTCTGCTCCAGCCGCTTGCCATTAGGACACAAACCATGGCATTTGGGGTTTTGACAAAGCGGCGCTGGTCTCTGGCAGTTCGGAAAGTTGGCTGCAAATGGAGGCTTTCTCAGTGGCTGCTTGCAATGCCATTGCTGGTGGCATCAGAGCCTGGGAAACACCAAGAGCTAAATGCTGCCCCTATTTCATTTTCTAAATTTCATAGCCCGATAGCAGTCAGGCTGCAGGCATTGTATTCTGAAAGGATTATTGCACTTCCTGAGAAGTTAAAGCCACTCAGCTTTGGCCCCTATGGCTTGGGACACCAACCGAGACGTACTGCAATCACACAGTGGCAATCCACTGTCTCTCGTGGCTTCCCGCTTAATGATATTCCCGACATCAGATCTCCCTTCTATTATGTAGACTCTTTGCCACCAACTCCCTTTTGCTTCTTTTAAGCCTTTTCCATTTTTGTATTTACTTTATTAATCTTACCTTCACACTTCCCTGACCTGATTACCCTTAGACATAATCAGCTCCTCTTCCTTTATGTATCAGTGGCTGCCGCTTGATATTATGGTGTTATTTTAATATCCTAACGGAAAATGATAAAGGCCAATCAATTACTTTGTATTATCTATTGCGTTCCATTGGGATTGATTTTCCTCTATGTAATCATGTTTGCAGCCATAAAAACAAAGATTAAAAAGGGGTTTCTTCCTATTTTTCATATTCAAAGGAGTCGTATTAGTGTCCCTGCCTCATCATGTCGCAGTGAAGAGAGCGAAATCTCATCTAGAGGAATGGAGCCCCTAGGAGGTGACTGGAGCCATGGGCAAGACTCAGTGCTGGCCCTTGGACTTTGGTCCGTATCTTGAGTATTTATTTTCCCTAGTGCTCTTTAGAAAAATCTGGCATCACATTGATTACCTACTAAATGGCAATTCTGTGTCAGCTGCACGTTTTTGCATATCGTAAGAGGTTCGCACATTGTCACTTTGCCTTCTCCTCACCACATAAACTGCTTAAAATCTCCCAGTCAAATCACCTAGAAGTGTACAGATAATGAATCTTCCCCAGGAACGCTGTGCCATTCCCTCACTTAAACTCCAGTGCCCGCTGAGGCTCCTAGTCCTCGAGAATAAATATACATTAGATGCAAGCAGGGCGCACACAAACGCCAGGAGATAATACAAAGCGAGCCAAGCAGCTTGCGGGGGAGACCTGCGGAAGACTCCGTGGCTCTACAGCAGGGAGATTCTCTGAGCCAGGAATCGGCTTCAGGGCAATGGGCTACGGAGCCGGGGTCCTCTAATCACCAGCCTTGCGTGCACGGAGATGGAGGGGCTGGTGGGCAGCCCCGAATCGCAGCCCCAGACACGGGGAACGCGGCTCCCGCACAGCCGGGCTCGGCCTCCAGAGCCGCCCTCCCGGCGATTCCCTGTGACTCAGTGGGTGACTGGCCGTCTGTCTTTTGTTTGGTATAAAAACGCACATGGAAACCCTGCCTGTGGGAGAGCTTCGCGACTCTACGGTTTTGCCTGACCTCACTTTTACTGCTCGTATGTTCCCGACTATCCTTGCCCTCCTCTTGCTCCTAGACTGACCCTTTTCCCTGAAGTAAGCAAACAGCATACACTTAAAAACCTTCCCCGGGTGGGGGGGGGGGGGGGGGGTTGAGGGGCGAGGATCGGGGTCTGCGATGCCGACATTCCCCTGCAGCATCCACACACACCCTGGTGCCTGTACAATCTCAGAGAAGGTGGGTGTCTCCGGGGCTCCCCAGGGGCCGAGTTCAGCTGGGCCGCTCTGCTCCTCATCTCCAGAGGCCCGTGAGACTCCTCTCTCCGGGGGGCCCTGGGCCCTGGAAATCACGGATTCTGACGGTTGCCACAGCTCAGACTCTGGACCTTTAGGGCATGGTGTGACTCTTACTTGCTCCTGTTTTTGTGAAAACGTGTGCATACCAGAAAGGAGACAATGTGCTATGGACCTGTGTGTTTTGGAAGGTGGCTCAGGCAACTGTGTTCTCTTCGGCCCCTCCCTGAAGTTTCGGAGTTCTGCTTAGCCCTTCCCAATCCTTGACCCCCTGTCCTCTGTCGCAGTGGCCTCATCCGCGGAGTCCCTCGGGGGCCAGGCCTGGTGCCTCCCCAGCAGATGAAGCTTGAGGAAGGGAGGAAGGCCAGCCACAAAGCCGGCCCTCCTCACGACAAGGCCCCAAGCTTCTGTTGGTTCATTTGGTTAAAACAAAGTCTCCAACTGCCTCCTGCAGCACCCTCCCTTTGAGAGTTCATGCTCAGAGCCACCGAGTAATTTTTATTATGGAACAGTGGCTTAAATAGGTTGTCTCCAAATGGTCATTATCTCCCGTTGCCCCTCCTCCTGCCCCTAGGCGGGGGGGGGGGAGACAGGCTTCACAGCTGCTGCCAGGCCTGCCCACCACTTGCCTGCCCTCACAGATAAGCCCGAGTATTAGCAGACTGAGGGACCGGCTGCAGTGCAAGTGGTCGAATGATCTGGAACTTTCAAGAAAGCATTCCAAATGCTTTGCGGCACACTTAGCCCTTGGAGAATGGGGTCAGCTTTCTTCCTCAGGGAAATTACTCCAGTAGGTTCTTAAATTTAGAGTGTGTGTTGTGATAATAAATAAAAATAAAATATACCTCCCGAAGTCAGAGTCTCTTTGGCTGAAGAGGTCCTCCGGGGTCGGTCCCTCCACTGCTATTCTCTGTTTTGACAGCAAACTGGAGAGTAGTTTTCCAAGAAATGCGCAGGGACTCGTGCCTCTGCTCGCCCTCGGCTTGCCTCCCTGTGCTGCCTGCCTGTCACGGGCTTGCTTCCTCCGCAGGAACTGGTTCCATCGCCGACACCCTGCCCCCCTCCCCAGCCTACGTCCACTCCCACCGCGCTTCCTCCTTCTTTAGTTCGCTCCAGCCTCAGCAGAGAAGCCCTCCCGAAGCACAAGCAGCTTCGCTCCGCAGCTAACAGCACACTGATGTCTAATAACAAAGCGTTGCTCGGGGCTCCTCAGCCTATTACCCGTGTGGTCCCGGGCTACTCCCCACGGCGCCCCACTCCAGCTCACACCTGTTTGCAGCACAGCCCAGAAAGGTGACATGCAAAATTAAGTTGAAACACTCAAAATCTAGGGTTCCAAGTCTGGGTGTAATTACATAATCTACATGCATCATATTGTGGAATAACCCTGTTTGGGTGAGATTTTGGAGTTGCACTCACAAGCAGGTGTTTTTTTCCCTGTTTTCTGAAAATCATTGTGACACACTGAAGAGGAGACATTGTTACTCCCTAACGCATCTGATGAATTGTGTCCGAATATAAGGAAAGCAGACTAGTTTTGAAATACCAACATCTGTCTTAATTTACTTGCTTCTGCATTGTGATTCTAATTGCACTTAATATAACCTATTGTTGAATTCCCTCGGGGTCTTGGAAAAACTAGTGAAAACAATGTGGAATGGATTCCTTGCGTGAAATCCACAGACTTCTCTTTTTGCCCCCTTTTTCGCCTTTGCCTTATAATAAATTAGAATTTATAACACTCCATAGCCCATATGAAAAGCATTTCAAGTGATATGGATGAAATTATCTCCTGAAACTAATTTCTCACATGAAAATTGAACTGGCTGAACCTTTCTCGTAAGCAGCTGACAGGTAAAGAATCTTCAGTGAGTCAACCTCAGTTTTGGAACATTCTTCACATTAAACATATTATTTGGGCAAATACTCCAAGTCATTTATAAAAAGCATTTTAAATGTGTGTGTGTATCTGAAGTCTGCTTTTGCGCCGATCTTAAATTTCAGGGCGCAGCATTAGAAAACATTCTCGGGGTACCTGCCACTGTTTCGTGTTGTAATAATAACAAAACATGAAGCCCATCTCTGTAGATTTAAAAAAACAAAAGCAGGTCTCTGGCTCATAACGTATTCATTAGTGGGGAAAATAACTTGCAATTTTTTCCCTTAATAACTGTTAATATTTTTGGTGCTTAAAATGTGCTGGGTACTGTCGTAAGTACTTTTCGGCATTCTCTCTTTGATCCTCACAATGACTTTCTAAGGCAGTCCTGTTAGCCTCCTTTTACAGGTAAGGAAACTGAAGAGGTTAAGAATCACACTCCCGGGGGTAAGTGGCAGCTGAGAACGGAACTGCCTATCACAGAAGCATTATTAAAACGGGAAGACCCCCAAAAAAAGGGTGTTTGTTGTTGATGACTGTTTTGAATGTAGGCAGAATTTAGTGACTGGAGAATAGCTTATGTTTGAGCAGTTAGAGAAGGTCCCAGAGGAAAGAGTTAGGTCTGCAAGGAAAGTAAACTTTTATGACTGTGTTGTTTCAGAAGACTTGGCAGCGCTAGTTACTCACAGCTCGCCTGTATCGCCCTGTTACTTAATCAGTATTATACAGCACCACTTAATCCTTTTTATGGCTTAGCTTGTCTCGTAATATTGTTGCACTGCTGATAAACCCATTCGCAGAAATGATGTACCTGTAAAAAAATCGACACCACGCGTGGTTTTTAAAGTAAGGATGCTTTATTTGTGAAAGTTTCCATTATATCACAGCATTCATTACAACACAGACACTAACAACAGGATTACCTAGTAAAGACTCGAGACAGACGAGACCGTTTTTAAAACAAGTATTTGTTGCACTGCCCTGTGAGATTCCGGAGGCACGGCGTGAGTCCTCTTGAACCATGGGTTAAAAGCATCCAGATTACATTTTCATCATGACATACATCAAGTTCTTCAACAGTTAAAACCAGATTTAAAAAAAAAAAAATTATTTTTTTAAGTAGAAAAGCATCTCAGTCCTGAGAACTGGCACAGATTTCCTTTTTTTGGCTAATAAAGGCAAAATGTATTATAACCTCCTCTGTAAAGGCTTTTTGCAGTCAAAGGTCTAGAAAAGCTGGCCATTTTAATTTCACGAATACACACATGCTTAAATCGAAGAATTTTTAAGGTCACATTACAGTGACGGCATCATTCTGCTTCCTTTGAGAATCAATTAGCAACTAAAGAACTCCACAGGCTCTGTAATGATGCACGGCTGTGGTATTTCCCCAAATCACCTGGAGCAACGTAAATGGCAGGAGAGCTTTGGTCACCAGGGAAAGCATGAAAGGATATACCACACCTTCACGAAGTTATTCAGGAAAAATCCGGAAAGAAAGAGTAAATGTCTGAGGGTACACGGCAGCTGTTTCAAATAATAAAATATCATTTGCATCTCTGCTGAGGGTTTTGATTTTGTCGGCTGGCAGTGTCCCATGCATTTTTCCTGAACTTCCTGCTCATTTTTTTGAGCTTAGCCAGTTACGATTAAACCATCAAGTAGGTACACTTGTTTGTTTCGGATATATGAGAGACAGTAAAGCTTCATTTCAAATAGAGATGCCCAAGAGGAAAAGATTAGAAAGTCCTGTGCAAAGCTGTGAAACACTGACTGGCAATTTAAATTGGAATCAGACAATTCAGCATGAATAGGAAAAAAAGAAAACCTCACATACACAGTGTGTGCAGTGGAGGGGGTGAGGGATGGTGAAATAGGTTTCATTTTTAGAAGATTTTGCTAAGTTCTTTATAAGCATCTCAATCTTTGTTAAAAAGAAACAGCAGATATGCACATTTTCCTTAGGGGAGCATTTTTTTTCCATATAAAATTTTAGTAGTTGGCTGCCTAGAGTGAGGCTTTTTGTAACAGAATATACAAATTTTTTATGGTTCCTTATTTATAGGGAAACAGCCATTTTAATAAAATGATTCACTTAGATTATTTTACTGCTTTTCATTATGGATCTTCATATTTTTTCATTTGTTTATGTCTTCCTCCTAGTTAAAATTAAGATGTTTGACTCTGCAATTAATCCCAAATGCATTTGATTTTGAAGTACTGTCTTCTTTCAAAAAATTTATTAAAATATCTTTCTACAAATATGAATTTCAAAATCAATACACACCATTTGACTGCTCATAGAGGTCATCCCCGGAGTGTGTTAAACGTTACTCAAAGCAAATATCTATTTCTTGGGAGTGGGGGGAGGTGGTATAAACTTAGCACACGAAAAAGAAAAAACCACCTTTGTCCCTTCCAAATTATAGGAGCAATATTGATACCTGCCTACTGCATTTTTTCACAGTGGCAAGGCGTTTGGTTTTTATTTGTTTTGTTGGAGGGATAGAGGTGGCTTTTGTTTTGTATTTGAAATATTGTAACCTAAAGTTTGTTCTATGAAAGGGTTCCTCATGTGTTATGTGCCGTAGTTTATCTTCAGTCATGAAGGAGAAATATTGTATTCAACAATGTAACTTGTGTTAAAGAAAATTTCTTAGAATTCTATATCTGAACACCAGTAAATCCAGTTTAAAGCAACAGAGTTTACATTTGAGGAGATGAGGATGGTAAAATGTATCGCATTATATGAATGCCTTTTTCATGCCTGTTAGCAACTTAGCATTGTGACAGTCAACTGAACGTTTATGGTTCTAAAAAAACAAAACTGTATCAATATAAATTATTTCTCATCTTATTTCAGATGCAAGATCAAAATCAATGTTAAACACAACTGATGTTGTTAGTGTAAAATTAATCTGCTAAAAAATTTGGAACTAGGGAACTTAAACACTGGAAAATTCAAGAGAACATTCTCTTTGTTTTGAATATATCGTATTGCTGAATGTTCCATATATTGCTTTGACAACATACAGTGCACCTAAAGATTTGTAAATAAAGTGAGAGATTCCAATTAGAAAATATGTGTAAAGATAAATGTTGCCTTTATTATTAATACATATTCTCCCAGAACATGTAGCTAAAAATGTAAAAACATACACACACACACACACACACACACACTCAGAGCCTCGCCTCTACCTAATTTGCTGAATTAATGTTCCTTCTCAGAAAATATATACTTTGAATAAGATGGATTAAATATGTTGGTTGGATTTTAGAATGCAATAAAATAATTACGTTAAAAATGACCGTCTTTAAAGGGAAAATAGCTAAGTTGGGCTAATTTATTATTATTACTCGTTGCATTTAAAGAAACTTGGCCTAGAGATCAAAGTGCATTTTGATTTGTTTGAAAATTGTAAATGAGCCATTCCCAGATTTCCAACCCCATAAAGTTAGAATGCAGTCTGTGAGTACTCTGTGCTCTAATCAAGAAGGAAGGGGCTTCGGCTTCAAATGTCAATGCTGTAAACATGTTAAACCTGGAAAATATTTTCGAAGCAAGCAACCATGTGTAAAATTTACCGAACTTGTCATGAAAGGGCTGCAGCTGCAAACCTGCAAACTTCCCACTTCCGTGAGGACTCCAGATGCTGAGATGAAGAAGCGAGGTTTTCATCTTGGCTTCCCAGCTGTTGCACCTCGGACTTTGCCTGCCACTATCCTCACCACCAGTTTTTCCCCAGGTAAAGGAGCGGCGACCAGTTCACGCCAGGAAAGCAAATCCTGGGCTTCCTTCAGAAAGTGCTGCATGGCATTTACGACATTGCCAGCCCAACATTCCACCATAGATGAGTGGTTGCAATCTATCCAGCTACCCAGAGAAACCAAGTTAGTTTAACAAAAGCTTCCAAAATGCAGAGGGAAAATCATCAGCTAATTATAAAATTAAGCAATTGTCTTGTGCTATAGCCAAAGAGGATTGCCAGTAAATTACACTTATGCATTATTTCAAGAAAACTTTTTTAAAACCATGTTTGGTGCATATAACTAAAAACATCTTGGGATAAATTTAAAACTTTGCTTTACTACAGAAATATAAAATCTGCCAAATATCATCATAAACAAAGACAATTTGATGAATTTTTAAAAATTACTAACACTTTTTAACACCACTACCATTATATGTAATATTTACAATATGCAATCTTCTTTTATAATGTGAAGTGTTCTTAAAATGAAATCTGCACTTAAATGCCAATATCCTCTCCTTCTGGCTTCTCACTTTATGACACTAACATAGGATCTCATTCACCGAGCCAATTGAAATTTTAATAAAAGAAAGCAGGAGTTTCTAATAAACTCCTGCAGTGAGCTGATAATACTAAACATCTTTAGCAGCATGGTGTTTTTTATTATTATTTTAGCTGTATATTAATATGCTAGTATTTGTAAACTCCCCGGTGCCACTAGATTTATTTCGGAAGCCTTCACTACATTCTTCTATTGTGAAAAGTTTATCTGACAAAGAAAAATTCTTTTTCAGTGGTTTTCCACCCAACAACTCCATGACAGGAAAATATATGGTTGACAAATGTGTTGTGACTATGCATTCAGTCCTGGAAGGAAGAGTGACTGATTTCACTTGTGTGGTGCTGGTTCTGGGCTAACCAGGGGAACTGGCATAATCCACAACTGCAAGGGAGGCACTGTTTGTGATTTAGCAAGATATATACTGACCTACATCCTACACCACCATACCTCCGAGATAACCTTATCTTCTATTACATCCCCTCAATACCTCCACCGCCCCTCATTTCCCCACCCCAACATCCCAACTAGAACACCATCACTCTTCTATCTGAGCAGTAGGGACTGTGGCTGCATGAAGAGTCCACTTAAAACATAATATACAAGGATCCGTGTTTACAATGTAGTTTGGAGTATGGAATTCAAATAAAACCATGGGGGATATTCTTTTATGATGCTGTGTATGATGTGGAACTGTTACTATCAATGGACAATGAACTCCAACATATATTGTATGTAATAAGAGTCAACATTTAGGCCCTGTTTATTGTGTGTCAGGCGCTGTTCTAGGCAGTTTACATATATGGAGCCCATTTGATCCTTTCCACAGTCCTGTATGGCAGATACCGTTAGTCCCCACCTGATAGATAATAATAAAACTAAGATGCAAGAAAGTGACTTGCCGATGTCATGCAGTTAGAATGACTGTGTCAGATACGAACTCAAGTAGTCTAGGCAGAGAGTCCAGCTATCCATCACTCTGCCTCAGTGAACTACATTGTATTAGGATTGAAACTATTTTAACAATAAGTTTTCACTGGGGCCGCTCCTATGGATTACACCCATTCCACTGTTTCTTCGCCCACAGTCTCTAAGTAAGCAGGATATCTCTGGTTTTCTTAATCCTAAATTCAGGAAGGGAAATGAATCCCCTCACCCTCAATCAGTACTACTCCTCCCAATCTGATTAGGTAACAACAGTAAATAGATATATGGTTGGTGTCTTTAACACAAAGCTGAAAGGAACGCAGAAGTAGCCCAGGCTGTGCTGGCTGTTATGGGCCTTGTGAGTTTAGGATAAAGCCCAGAGGATGCATGACTTGAGAAGCAGGGGATCCTCGCACAAAATTTTTAAAGGTACCCTTTCCTTGAGGCTGTCAGAGCCCAGGTAGAAGGCTTGGTGAGAAGGCTCACCATTTTCAGTGAGCATCCTGTACCCGGCTGGGCTGGTCCAAGGTGAAAGAAAACATACGGGCCCCTGGGGCCTGGCATGGAGAACCCTGATGCCCAAAGCACACATTTCAGGAAAGGAAAACTTTGTTTCTTCCAAAGCCAGGACACCGAATCAGCTCAACAGGATAATGGCAGCCCCAGGGGCGGAGGTTGGGGGAGAGTTTAAGCAGATACACAAAATGAATCAAAGCTAACCCCAAAAATTGCAAGCCTCCATTTTCCCCAAAACGTCTTGTCTCCATCATAAGGCCAGGTATTGGTTTTCAGCAGGTCGCATAGAGGGCAGCACCATGCCGTCTCTTGAATTACAACTCCGATGTGCTCACATTAGATTACTGACCAATATGGCTCCTAAGAGTCAATCACATATTGTCCATTAGGCATTCTGGAACTGGTTTCTACAAGCAGGCTACCAGAAGCTATAGGCACAGTTGAAAAAAATAAGGTAACATTTGGTCATAGAAATACCATATATCTTTGTTTAGAAGTAGTGGCTTCTATTAAATTTAATGACTTCCCCTGTGGCTTTAAATCAAGGGCAGCTTCTGTTAAATTTAATTACTTTCCCCTGCGGTTTACATGGCAAAGGTGTCAGTGCTACTTGCCGAGCGCTTCTAGCCAGAGTAAAAGCTTGGGTGTGATTTGCTCCATTATACGAATGCGTTCCCTCATAATTTTACTTTCTCCCTCTATCCAACATTTTGTGGACATTTTATTCATGAAATCTGCCTTTGGTATCCTGAAAATTATTCAATTAGTAGCCTATGATTGACAGCTGAAATCTGAAGAAAAAAAGAAATTCTAATAAATTTCAACCCAAACATAGCCTATACTCATTTTGCCGCTTTATTGTACCGATGTTTAGTGTTTGTCACGCAACAGCACATTAAAAGTATTATGCGGAATCTGCAGAAAGGGGCACTGTCTTAAATTCTCTGGATAAGGCTCTTACTATTGCTTTGGTTTTATTAGTTGCATGCCTAAGCTAACAATTTTTACTACTGGCCATGTCAACAGCAATTCCAATTGCTCTTCTGCCCCCAGTTGTTAAAGTGCACTTTCAATTGCAGCTACCTAGGAACGTTGCCCTTTATTGAGTTGCCACTGGGATTATTCACAGAAGTGAATTCCTAAAAGTTTGCTTCTCTCAAGATGAAGTGGATCTTCATTAACATTCTGAAAATGAAATGCAGCTTCATAAAAAAAATAAGGCAGCTTTCAGACCACTTTAGAATTTCAGAGAAATTTTGCATTATCTTTCCCATGATTCTATGCTGATGTCAGGCTGTATTTCAACCGAAATGACAATGAAATCATTTCAATTCCATGCAATGTGCAAAAAAAACAGTCAATTTTTCACTTGGCAAGCTGAAGTCTAAAGTAATTAAGCACTGCTGTGTGGGAGGCAGCTTCCTGCTCTGAAGTCAGCCTGAGATAATTATCATATTAAAGTCAAAACATCATGTGCTGCACTGATAGATAGATGGATGGAGAGATTGGGCATCTATTAAATGATCCATTTTGTTATGCTTCCTGGGAAATGTGCCATTGATGCCAATTAAGAAATATATATTCCAAGTGAGTATTTCTAAGTGACAAAACTTCTATCCAGTAAATTGAATTTATTATTTACTGATCATGAAGTACTTAAAGTCATAAAATCTAGATAGAGAGCAACCTATGAGGAGAATTACATGCTCTGACTTGCTTTACAAACCCCTCATTACCCAATTGCCACGTTAGCATAAAGTTCCTCATGATGACATTTCTAGCCAAGGTACTAAGTTTTGTCTGTCAGGAAAACTCGAACTGGAATAATAAATAATAATAATAATAATAATAAGATATCACAGATAAAATGTAAGCATTCAGAAGATTCAAAGGCACAAACAAGTTCAGTGAAAAATTCATGTTTTATGTGTTTAAAGGAAGGTAAATGAAATACACCTCAATGAGTAATCTTTCTTAAATATCTTTGAATCTCTGCTCATGGCATTGAAAAATGAAATGACTCCCCCCAACACTGAAGTTGGAGACTAATCTAGTCACACAATACAGCTGAAAGCACTGCAGCAAGATTAAATTATGTTACAATTCTTAGCAGGCTCATTTATTAAAAGTTAATAATTTATTAATATTCTTTCTCCAGTGACCAAACATACGGTATTATTTATGCTTTTATAATGATACTTGGTTAAGAATATACTTAATAAAGCAGTTTTTTCTGTGATTTAAATCTGTCCCCTCTTTATCAAAGTTCACATTCCATTATAGCGGACAATAACAGGCAGTTTATTTTCGTGTAAATATCAGCGAAAGGAGAGAAGACGATGTTGGCTCTCTGAAAGAAGAGGGCATCTCCAAGTCAGGATCTTTTTTTGAGTAGAAAAGAATAGGCACCTCTAGGTCTGCAGTGAAGGTTATGTTTGATCTTCTAACTACTTTCTATGGGATTTATTCGCCATCATTTCCACTAGCTTATTGATACCATAAAGGATGGAGAACTAAAGCAATAGCCCTTTAAAATCAGAGACAAGAACTTTGAGGATCAAAACTAATATTTCTCTTGTTGACAAAAAAAAGCAGACTTTAAAATACAAAAATCCACCCATATAAAGATTAAATGATAATTATTTTCCCAAGGAGGTAATCTAAATAGGCTGCCTTAATATCCGATTCCGTCCATGCCCTCTAGCACATCACTTGATCGGGGTTCCAGTGAGTTAGGCACTCATCTGAGCAAGGCTGGCATCGCTAAATTCCAGGCTGTTCTGATAGACAGTTTCAGGCCTCTGGTTCTCTGTGTTTCAACAGAAATCCTAAAATGAATGCAATTTTAATTACCTGGTATGGGGGAGAAGGAAAAATGGAGTTGTTTTTTTTTTTTTAAGATTTTATTTATTTATTTGAGAGAGAGAGAATGAGAGAGAGCACATGAGAGGGGGGAGGGTCAGAGGGAGAAGCAGCCTCCCTGCCGAGCAGGGAGCCCGATGCGGGACTCGATCCAGGGACTCCAGGATCATGACCTGAGCCGAAGGCAGTCGCTTAACCAACTGAGCCACCCAGGCACCCAGGAAAAATGGAGTTTTTATTAGGGCTGGGTTTGTGTGCCCTGGAATTTAGTGGGGAAGTTTGCTGCCTGACTTACCGTCCTCCTCCCTGCATTTTCAGCAACACCACTGTCTCTTTACTACAAATGGCTAGAAAAATTGAGAAAAAGTAATAGTAACGGAGAACAGGAAAGAGTAAAGATTTCCTTTGATTCTGTGTATGTGATGTGTACATGTGTTTATAAAGACAGATGCACGCATATCCACACATGCGTATATGCAGTAAAAGCTTCCCATTTTAAACCAAAAAGGGAAGCCTCTGAATGAGTTAAAAATGAAAATCAAGATGTTTTTATTTTGTCCTTAACTGGAGTTATTTCCTAGTAAACTACAAAATTTTGTTTTGCTTCTACTTTGTTTCTACTTGCAAAATTTTCTGAAATGAAGACATGCATCATTGAAAAAATAGATTCACTTTTCAAAAACAATTCTTTTTTAATTTAGCAAGAAATATTTAGTCATTTTATAATGCATTCCAAAACAAAAGGGAGCATATAGACTTCAGGGTGGGGGAGACCGCTTTGCAGCAGACAGTCCTGCTAGAAGAAACCAGAAAAGGGGTGCCTGGGTGGAGCTCAATTGGTTAAGGGACTGCCTTCGGCTCGGGTCATGGTCCCAGGGCCCTGGGATCAAGCCCTGTATCGGGCTCCCTGCTCAGCGGGAAGCCTGCTTCTCCCTCTCCCACTACCCCTGCTTGTGTTCCCGCTCTCACTGTCTCTCTCTCTGTCAAATAAATAAATAAAATCTTAAAAAAAAAAAAAAAGAAAGAAAGAAACCAGAAAAGAGGCACGAGGTCTCCTCCAGAGCAGTCAGGAGAGGGAAGCCAGCCCAGGCCGGTGGAAGAGCACTTATCGGGGGCCACTTGTGTCCCATTTTGCAGATGCAAATAAACGAATGCATTTAGAATGGCCCAGAGAGAGGAAATTTGGTTCCGTGACTAGAGCAGCTGTCTGCGAGTAAGGAGATCTAGGTTTCTATTTCTGACCCTGCCACTGACTCACTTTGTTAATTGGGACATTTAGAACGCCAGTCTTCTTTTACTCCGTCTGTAAAATGGAGGTAGTAATATGCCCAGCTTACCCTTTAGCAAAGCAGAATTAGCAAATAGTCTGAGAAAGAACGTGTGTACATTCAGAGCATGATTCGTTCTGAGAGAATTTCGGTTCTTCATTGTGAATTCTAGCATCGTTTTCAGCTGCCAGAATCCAGGTGCTATTTAGAGAATTCAACCTCAAACATTGCATTTATTTTCTGCCCTTTAAATGTCCATGGTTTTGAGGGTTTTCTCACCATATTAACTGCAACAGTGAAATTAGATTGTTCAGCTTCAGTTTATAGCCCATTTCATTCTTTAATTTCTGTGTTCAGAGATGATGAGTTTTGGTTTGCATTCACACTGTTCCAGAAAAATAATAGATAAAATGGGTTTTCATTGAAAACATTTAAACTTCATGGAAAAAAAAAAATCTGGCTTTCCCTGCCACACGGAGTATTGTGAATGGAAGTAGAATAATACACGTGAAAGCAGTTTAGGCTTTTCTAAGAGCAGAGTCCCCGGCTCTCATTCCCGCCCCCCCGGCACACAATTTTGTACAACTAAAACCGAGTTAAAACTACCTTCCGAAGCTTATTTTGATATATTTTGGTTATGTATGGGAAAGCATATCTTTAAGATAGTTCTCCTAACATGCTAAAAACTGAAATAGATTAATTCTATCTCAAACTCCTAAATCAAATAAACAAGACATCAACGCATGTAACCTTTCATTCACACTCCATCCGCCACCTCATCCTTTACTCGGCTGCACTTCACCCATGGTAATCTTCCGTCTCTCAACAAATGTCATATCCAGGAACTCAATCATACATCTTCATCAAAAGCAGTAAGTGTAGCACCCGACATGAAAGAACACCTACATAAACATAGGCTTTTTGCCTTCAAGTCTCTCTCATACTGACACTGTTAACACAAGACAGCAATTCTCAGCACTAGAAACACACCCCGGAATTCGTTAAGTGTTCAACACCTTCTCTGACATCATATGACAACACCCAGCAGTGGTGTCATCGGATTTTAAAGCAGACTGGCATGGAGGAAGTTTAGGCTTCGGAATTAAGAAGAGATAAAGGGAGTATTTCTTGCACTATCAAGATAGTTCCCCCAAGGTGCTAGAATAATTACCTGACCCTCAAATATTATTTTTATGCCTAATTTGTCCAATCACTCCTGGCAACTAAGGCGATAAGAGGGATTTTCTTCTGTCTTCAAATTTCAAACCAAGGCAAAGAAACAAGGTTTTTGGAAGGGATGCGCTAACGGGTTTTCATCAGATGGAGTTTCCTGCCACGTTCACCAACGCCGTCACCTTGGAAAGTATGATCATTTTCACCGTGTACGTGGGCGGAGTAAGAAAGGCAGTCATTCTCTTCCCTCTCGTGTTTTTACAACTTGATTTGCCTTCTAATACTGTGGTAATATCACCTTAATAGTCAAGAGGATGCTAACATCTCTTGAGCCCCTTGCACAGAGTCGGCACCCTATTGGGTGCCTTCAAGCATCTCACAACAATTCTCACAACAACTCTGTTATGCCAATCTTGTTGCTCCCAATTTTTCACAATGAAGAAAAGTATTAAGCAAATTAGGAGTAAAGCAAGCACATCACAAGCTGGAAAGTGGCAGTACCAGGTTGGACTACATACAGCAGGCGCTCCACGAATATTTGTTAGTCTGTGTGTGACTCCATACCCAAATACGTTCTACTGCTCAGGACTGCGCTAAATTTTTAATTTCAGTGTACAGCACCCTACCCCATGACCTTCCATCAGTACAGCTGAGGAAACTGAAGTTCAGAGAAACTGTAGTTGTATGGCTAGTTAATGTCAATACCAGGCTCACACTTGGATTGCCCCTTCGATGAACTCATATATGGGTATTGATGAAGAAAAACAGACATGGTACCACCAACCAATAAATTTACCACTGGAGAGAAAAGTGATGTTTGTCATGAATCTGTATAATACTTTTTCCAATCTGCATATCTCGTAGGCACAATTATTGACTTGAGCATACCGAACGCAAGGTCAGGAGATTTGGTTCGAGTCCTGGCTGCGCCACTTACTGCAGATACTCAGTTTGACTTGCAGAAACGGCGAGTGAAGTATCTCCTTCCACTTTGGCTTATCATGCATTCCAGGCATCAGTACCTGGAACAAAGCAAGTCCTCAACAAGCACTTGTTGAAAAGATACATGAAATGATTGCCCTCACAGGCAGTTACACGAGCAGTGCTTGTTCTAAGTGGGGTTGAGGAGTGATAACCCCATGTCTCTAGGCCTTGGGTTTTTGTTTGGGTTGTTTTTTTTTTTTTCCCATTGAAAATACAAGCTCCTAAATACTTATTTATAGAAAGCAGCTGCCTTTTAAAGTTGTCCAAGACTGTACATTTGTGTAATTTATCTTTTAATAGTTCATTTGAGCTGATTTTTACATTAGTCTTTATTATACTTTAAGCCAATAATTGTCTTCTTACTATGGTCAATGCAAAGATTTAGGTCAGGGGTCAACAAACTTTTTCTGTAAATGGCCAGATAATAAATATTTTAGCCTAGTGGGCCATATGGTCTCTGTTAAAACTACGCAACTCAGCCATTAGAGCACAAAATCAGCCAGACAATATGTAGACAAGTGAATGGGCTGAGCTGGGTGTCAATAAAAATTTATTTTAAAAAATAGATGGCAGGCCAGATTTTGGGCTGTATAGTTTGCCAACCTCTGATCTAGTATCTAAGTGACCACCAGAGAGCGGCGTGTCATCATTATCGTGTTATCGCAGGTGCTTTGTAGGTAGTTAGTGCTCAGTACTACTTTGAGGAGCTAAAAAAACTTTTTGAGCTGTGCGAGGCACCATACTGTGCATCCTACAGAACATAATGGAAAAGAAGATGGCGGCCTCGATCGCTTCTGTCCAATGTCACACCTGAGAAAAGAGTTTATCAAGAAACACATCCAGGAGGGCTAATTGGTTCATGCAGTCCCTTCCTTGATGTTAACACAGGCAATAGAAGGTGTTATAATAGGATGTTCCTTTTAGGTTTGGGGCACGTTCGTTAACCTACAATATATTCAAGTTTCTGCAATAATAAACTATGAGCTATAATATCACACCAATGACAAATGAGAAGCACACCTGAATGATCCTTGTCAAGTCAAACACTTCAGGAAAAGCGCTTAGCAGGAGATGATTTTAGAGCTGGTTTTTGAGAGGAAAGCATGTAGAGGGGAAGAGAAAAGAAAAGGCATCCCAGGTGGGAGGGAAAACATATGCAAAGCCATAGAACAAAGCCAAGTAAAAGACAAGTAGATTAGCTTACATGAAATGGTTGGTAAATAACAAGACACAATATCAAAGATTTGCACAAGACCTTGCTCACTCAGACTTCCTCTTCTTTTTACACATTATTTAACTTGAGAACTGGAACTATAGTCTAACAAAAAGTTCTAACAAGCTAGCCATGTGGAATGAGATGATTTGTGGAAATGGTTCTTCCTAAGCACGTCTACCAGAGGTGAATGTTTTTATATCATGGGTAGTAGACGAATGGCAACAAAGGAGTGAAACTCATAAAGAAATTTCCTGTTGCTCCACTAGCTTTAACCAATCGAGGTTCCACCAGGTAAAATTCTACCTAAGCAGCGGGCTATCCCAAGTATAAGACCCAAGCACAAGAATTTCCTGGACTTGCCAGCGATGCTGAACCACCCTCATTCTATGGTACATGTATGGTATAGCATCGTTCATCATGTGGCTGTCCCCTATACCGTCTTGAACTGACAGTCCTTGCAACAGGCCACAGCTATCAAAATGCAGCTGCCTTTAGTGGGCAGGTAAACCTCAGGAGCCAAATCTTTTTTTTTTTTATTTTCGCTTTCATAGAAAGCAAAGTTCGTTTTTAAGGCAAGGGGCAAAATAGCTAACCCATATGCTCCCCACTTGGAAAAGCCTCCTGTTTGCCCTGGGGTTAGAGTGTTGGCCTTTCTGCATGAAAAGCTGCTCTCACAGCTGGCTGAGAATATTCAAAGGTCTCTCAGGTCAAGGCAATACATATGGCTCAGAGATGGGGTCTCTCTTCACCATTCATCCTGGAAAAACAAGTGTTAGGGTAGAAGGTGGGAAGAGACCTTGGTTCACAGACTCGTTTAAGAATTTGTTGGTTAAAAAAAAAAAAAAAAGATTTTTTTAGTTAAAAGAAAACTTAGGTGCCTGGAGAGTACCTCGTGAAATACACATTTCATTTTCCTAGCAACTCAAGTTGGCTAGATTTCTAGTTTTGTGGAGCCTCCAAGGTGGCGTAATTCAAACAAGAAAATAAAAAAAAGCCTAATCAGTGAAAATTAAAATAAAAAGGCAGAGCACAGAAACAAAACCAAATGGACAAGGCATGTAATTTTGTATGGCAACAAATTATCTCCGAGATTCTCTGTGGTCCCATAACCTACCACACACTGCAGCTTTAAAAACCAAAGTCACCCATTACCTGGAATGCTTCAACTGGTAGACTGAATACACTTCTTGGATTGACATTAATTACGATTAGTAAACTGCTTCGTTTCTTTTAAAACACAAGCCTTTTCCTGGAAGACTGAGATGGAATTTGCCTTTGATGGAAAGCAAGAGAGCAAGTGCTTCAAGTGGGCAAAGGCGCCAAGAGGAAGCGCCACGTCTCATTTCTTGCACCAGATCTGCAGCGCACATTCTTGAAGACAGTGACATCTAAAGGGATTTTGAAATAGCCAGGGCTGCTACATGGCAGCAATCCTGACAAAGTCAAGGGCATGTCATATTTTGGAAAACTGATGAGTTTTCAGGTTTCCTGTGCTTGATTGTCCCAAGTAACCATGAAAAGAGGATCAAATTCCGATTTTAATGACATGCCTCAGGGTGCCCTCAGGACAACTGCCATTTTTATCTTAGATTCTGCAGGTCCTCGGTGAACAAAAGGGGGGAAAATCAGCTTTGAATAGATTCCTTACGCTCTTGTCAAAAGTAATCCAACTCTGAATATCTATATCCCAAAATATCATCATGTGGGCAGTTTTTATTAACCTAAAGAATTAATAGAGCAGAATATTTAAAATGGGGTTTCAGTTATTGATTCTCCAATGAGATCTTGTGTTCCCTAGGTGCTGTGTGTAATCATGGTTTTTGCTCCGTCTCCCGCGCTCGCTGGCTTGCTGTCGCTGCTTCTCTTTCTCTCAGTGTCTCTGTGTTTCTCATAAGCAGGCATGCTCTGAATACACATGTGGTGCATAATGACCAGATCTGGGAGGCGAGGCTGCATTTGTGGATTCCGATTATGCTTTTGAAAAATATCCCGGACCCCCAAATTTAGTCTTTTCCAAGCTTATAATCCCTGCTCTCCTTCCTCCTGCACAAAATAATTTTTATTTTGGAGTTGACTATCATAGTATGTGGCAGCTTAGCCAGAGAGCAGGGCCTGTGTGCTTGTTAACAGCACCCTGATGTTAACAATGAACTAATTACTTTTACTACTGATGTGCTCTGGGGCATTATTTTCTTTCTGTATGCTTTCCTACTGAACTATTGTCATTACTCAATCGGAGGACTGAGAAAAGCAAAAGCAAACAACAACAACAACAATGAAAAGTGAATACATTTGCCTTCCCAGGGCTGAAAGCAGAGTCTATATCCTAGGTCTCGTTTTTCTCCACTTTCTTTAATTGTGCATTCCTTGGGAAGTTGGAATGCCTTCTGATGCATTTTTACTTATTTATGAAAAATAGTATAAAATCATGCAAAGCTCCTGGGATCCTCTATCACATTTATAACCATGATGCCCCAGTGAACTGCTTAAGCACGGATCAGCTGCAAACCGAGAAGTTACTCTTTCTTCTTTACAGAAGCTGCGTCAAAGTGGTAAAACAGTTTGTGGTGTATTCCCTTTTCGATAAAAGCGCCTCTGGAAAGGAGAAGTATGTGCGTTTCTCCATTTGCACCATAGTATTTCCAGTTTTATTGGAGTTGGGGGGCATGGCAGGGAGGGGAAGCTATGAGAAAGGATCACATTAGCCCAGAGAAAGCGATGATCAGAGAACATTTGCAGTGGGATAGCATTTGCAGCAAAAGTGTTATTTTGCCTGAAGATAGAATTTGCTCACACAACTGATTTTCTGTGATTGTTTTTATATAAAACACCCACCCTAGACCCATTCGCACACCTACCCAAACAACAATATTTCACTTTCATGTCAAAAGAAGTTGGCATAGAAAATTCGGAACAAAACATGGAACCTGAGGCATTGAAACGACAAATTATGACAGGACCTTTCAGCTAGTCTTAATAAAGAAGATTAAAGCAACATGTAACCTAAGATGTATGTTAATAAAACAAGCGGTGAAAAATAATAACTTGACTAACCTAATAACAGAAGCATATCTTTACATTTCAATTAGTCTTTTGCCAAAGCTGTCTTTTTTTTTTTCAACACTTACGAATAGATTGCAATCGTAGAAAAATGATGATTACCAAGCCCAAGTGTTCTCGAAAATATGACTATTTGGGTTGTTGTTTGAAAATAAGTCATCTTTCACGGCAACTTTTCCTTCCAAGCTACCTCAATTAGAGCAAGGATCAATCATTGTGTGTTCAGACGCTGCTCAGTTTCCCAGAGCTGTCAGTGCCCACAGTCTGCCTGCCTCAGAGGGCTGGAATTCTGATAAGAAATCAGAAATGTAAAGGCGGGGATGAGAAATCTTAGGGCAGGGGGGCAATAAGAATTAGAATAGTCTTTATCTCTTCTAATTCACAGACCAGCGTGTAGGGCCAGAAGGAAATCGGCTTCCTGCTAATAGTGCAGCTTAAACTTCGTTGCTAAAATATTTCTTCAAGTATGAGTTCGAGATTCTCATTTTGATTCTTTTGTTCTTCCAATAGTTATTTTCGCACTGAGATGTTGAACGTTTAGCTGTTTTCCTGCAGGAGAGAAACTATGCTAATACAATAGGGCTTTGTTCCTGCTTCTTGACCGAGTTGAGCAATAACAACGTGAAAAGAAGCCGTAGAAGTAAGGAAGCAGCCTGATGGCATCCCTTGGCTATTATGCTGTATTCGCTTCACCATTCAATTTGTAAGTCTGGCTCAGTTCTCGTTCTGATGTAAAACTGTAATTTTATGTTGCCATATCAGAATTTTAGGAAGTTGTTTCTTTTATAAAGGAAACATCTTGAAGACAGGATTTATGAAAGAGTACAAAGGTAAGCAGTGAAAACTCTATCAGAAGAAATATCTCTGAGAAGGATTATACTAAGCTATACCACTCAGGTATCTTTCAATAGCTGTAAATAGAATCATAAAACTAAAATGTGGGCCAGTGCATGGATCCAGTGAAAAAATGAAAACCCTAAACGATGTGAAAATTTAAAATCAAACATCACCAGAAGTCGCTGACTTTGTATTTTTAAAGAGGTGAGAAAGCGTCTGATTAGAAACCAGATCATTTAAAGCTTCTATGGTATATTTCAGCGAGAGAGGGAGAAGGACAGAGCGCGAGAGCAACATTTGGGAGTGAGGCTGTCGATTCTTTGCCAACTACAATTTTATTATTTAGCCTCTGTGGATTTTTTCCTGTGTCGTACAGATGATAGACTTGACTTAGACATAAATTTTTTATCTTGGTAAAAATTAAATAAGCCTTGAGCAATACCAAAATTCAACTAATGTTTTTTAAAAATATTTTCTCAGGAGTTTCTACAAGTTTACGTCTGAATTATTCGGCCGCAATTTGGACTTTCTGTTATGAAATATCTGCTTTTCCTTGTATTAAAACAATAATCCATGATATTCCCATGCATCATGTGTCATAATTTTTTTAATTGTATATGATTTAAGCAACAGTGGTGTAGAAGCCAAAATGAAGAGAAGGACAAAACACTTATCTAGACGGCTTTAATTCTATGAGCCTCACGTGGACAAAAGCAGGGTCCCAAGCACTATTTTCTCCTTGACCGGATAACGGTCATTAACATCCGGGGAGAGTACATACAAGGGGTGTTTTGAACAGACTGCGATCAGTTTAAGTCCTAATGAACTGAACAATGCAGAAATTGATGAATTCCACACTGGGCTTTTCCACATATTCATCCATATTGTGATTGGAAAACACAAGATGTAATTACAACGTTGGCTGAGCTTAGCTCTCACTATTTCTATCCTGAGTTACCAACCACTTCCACTCCTGGCTACACAGGCCCCCCCCCCAGCCCCCAAAAGGAGGGTATCTTTTCCTAGTTCTAATTTTAACTTGAAAAATCACATCGCAGGAAACCCAATATCCTTTTTAAGAGTAAGAACAATCAAAAAATGTATAATATATTCAGTTCATAGCAGAGTGAATCATTGGGGCAACTTCCAAGATATGAAAATGTATCTGTTAAAGCTTAGACTTGGCTTTGTCGGAAAAGCAGTATTAAAAATAGCAAGGTGATTATATAACTGTGGGAGGGAAAAGTAAGGCATTAGCAAACAATGAATGAAGGAAAAAATAAATCTAAATACCATCTTTATGAAGGAATCAAGAAATGAATTGTCCCAGAACAAGAGTATAAGTTTCCAGCCAATGAGTAATCCATGCAAGAAGACAGATGTATTTTCTTTGGAACTAATGCAGCACAAGTTACTGATAAATACTTGGAATCGCCTTGTACCTTCTCTCAAAGTATGACCCTAGGCTATTTTCTTTCTTGTCATGACTGTGGATTTAGAACAGGTGTCCTTAGCACCATTTTGCAGAGTGACAAAGCTGTGGCCTACATTGAATTCTCCTAATTTTCGTAACATCAACTCAGACCTCTTATCTTTTTCCTTTCTTTTTAAATACCCTAAACCCCATCTAACATAAAAGACACATAAGTGTTTTCTAAGTGTCTATTGAATGAGGAAGCAATTGAATAACTAACTCTGTAGGCAAGGATGTACAAAAAGAAAAAAATATTCTCAAAGCGCAATTCCAAATTTCTGTCTCAATTACTTTTATTACGGACGCTACCTACAGCCAGAAGACATCCCAGATTGGCCACTGCATTCATTTATTCAAGAAATATTAATCAACCACCACTGTGTGACAGGTGCACAGATACAAAGATGAATATAACATGGTTTGTGCTCTCAAGAACCCCAAAGGACTGCGAGACAATGTCCCTATAGTTATAAAATGATATGATAAGTATAATAATAGAGACAGCCACAGGATACTACCATAGTTCCAAGGAAGAATACAAAACACAAAGGAAAGGTGTGGGAGAGATTTGGAAGCAGCTTATCCAGCTAAAGAGGGAAAGGGACGGGCATGGGCAGGGATTTCAAGCAGAAGGGTTGCACTGGGGTCCCCAAGGCTACCCTCAGGTTTTATGGTTCTCTAGGAGGACATATGGACTCAGCATATACTCACAGCTATGATTTCTTACAATGAAAGGATACAAAGAGAAATTGGCAAGGGGAAAATGTGCATGGCGGTCCAGGAGAAACCACAAATAAGCTTCCAAGAGTCTTCTCCCAACCGAGTCACACGGGATCCACTTCATTCTCCCAGCAGAGTTGTGACAACATGTGAGAAATATTGCCAACCAGGGAAGCTTGTTGGAGACATAGAACCCAGGATTTTTACTGGGGGATAGTCATGGAGGCATCCTTTATCTAGAACGTACCAACGTTCCAGACTCTCAGAAGGAAAACAGGTGTTCAGCACAAACCATATTATTTGCATAGTTATGAGCTCCCGGAATGGTTGGAACCCTCCTGAAATCCACATTTCCAGATGCAAGCCAGGGACATCCTTGTCACCAGGCCTTTCAAATGAGAGCCACTAGGCCTCCTGGGTCAACTCTTTTTTACAAAGGGGTTAACATGAATAACTTCAGATAAGCAAAAACTAGCTAAAGGCTTTTGAGTAAAAGGAAGATCAATTAAATGTTAGGCTAGGATGAGAAATGCGCTGGGTATGGACACATGAAGCAATAGTTCTGTGTGGCTAGAGAGAATGAGTCAGGCAAGAGTTGGCTGAGGCTAGATCAGGGAAGGCTTTGAATTTTCAGAAGTTTAGGTTTTATCCATGGGTGGTGGTGAACTAATGAAGACTTCTCAGTAGGAGAGGGACAAGGCCATAGTTGCCTGGAAACTCTAATATTTTTAATTGATGAGAATCACAAAAGAGAAACTGCTCCTCCCTTTCCCTCATGTACCAAGGCAATATAATGTGTGGTGAAGAGCGTAGACCTAAGCCCCACACTCCGACGCTCTAATCCCAATCTGCCACCTACTAGCTGTGACCTTGAACAAGTTAACGCCCCGAGCTTCAATTTACTCACCTCTAAAAATGGATAATAATAGTTGGTCACTTCATGGGCATTTGTGTAGGAATTAAATGAGCTACCTAAAATTTCATCAATTGGAGTCACCATCCACTGTAAGACACATCAGACAAAAGAAAATACTACCAATTAAACCATGGCTCACTGCTTTTTTATCACTTAAAATTTTGTTTTAGTTACAAGTTAGACATAGCTTTTCTCCAATATTACTATTATGCATACATAAAAGGGAAAATACAATGAAATGAATTGGTTGTTGCTTTACAGGAAAATGTCCAAATTATGAGCAGTCCTCCTACAATATTTGCTTCGCTAACACTACATTTTACTGGCTTTTCCTGCTTTTCTGAACACACGCTATCTTTTGGTTTCAGCGCTGAATCATAACGTAATCATTTTTACAGTGTTCACCGCTGAAACTCAACATAGGTACCAAAACTGCATACAGCTCAGCCGAAATGATGACGGTGCGAAACGCCAGCCATCCCCAAAGTCATCACACACATAGGCAACAATGACTGTGCTGTGACTTCTGCCTGGATGACAGCAGTCACAAGGTGCCTCAGCTTATAACACATATTCCATTGCCACAGATGTTAAAACGTGGGGGGTGGGGGTGGGGATGTGCATCTCAAAATAAATGAAAGGCAGTAAAAGAAGAGGTGGATTATTATGAGCCTCAGGAAGCTTCAGCTTCTCAATCATAGGCCCTTTCCAAAGCCCCACAGAGAGCCCTAGGAACGTATTCACACGGTCACATTGTTTTGAAAATTTTGTTTATCTATTAAAAAATTTAAAAATAGTTAAAAATCAGTGATCTAAGCATCTAGTTAAAGAAGCTAGAAAAAGAAGATCATATTAAACCAAAAGTAAATTAAAAAAAAAAACAAAAATGAAAGTAAAGAGAAAACAATACAATAAGTTAGGAAACCAGTGAACAAGAAAACAGGTAAAACCTAGAGAAAAATCAACAAAGTCAAAAGTTGGTTCCTTGGAAGGATTTATAATATTGATAAACCCTTTGTAAGAGTGATCAAGAAAAGAAATGAGAGAAAATGCAGATAGTTAATAGCAGAATAAAAACAGTATATCACTTGACAAATATTTAAAAAGATAGGAGGATATTATGAGTAACCCTATGCCAATAAATTTGACAGTTTAGATGGAATGAAAAATTGCTTGAAAAACACAACTTAACAAAACTGATAGAGGAATAAATGGAAAATCTGAAACGGCCCCATATGTAGTGGGCAGATTCTAATAATTCCCTAACAATTGTCCCCACCTCCTAGTATTCATGCCCTTGTGTAATTCCCTTCCCTTCAGAGTGGGTGGGACCTGACTTGCTTCTAATAATAATGTAAGGCAAAGTAGGGGGGATGTCACTTCCATGATTATGTTACATAAGACCGTGACTCCTATTGTGCTAGCGGACTCTCTACGGACATTCTCCTTTCCTGGCTTAGTGAAATTGCCAGGTAGAGAGGTTCACATGACAAGAAACGGAGAGGAGCCTCCAACCAACAGCCTGTAGGGAATTGAGGCCCCGATTTCGTGAAACGAACTAAATCCCATCAACACCCAGATAAGCTTGGAAGCAGATCTTTCTCCACTTGAGCCACAGATGAGACCTCAGTCCTATCCAACCCCTCAATTGCACCCTTGTGAGAAACTCTGAGGGAGAGAACTCAGCTAAGCCATGCCTACCTCTCTGGCTCTCACAAAGTGTGAGGTAATAAATATCTGATGTTTTTAAGCTGCTAAGTTTGTGGTAATTAGTTATACCCAGAGGACAGGCCTTGATGAGAATAGGGGACATTGTTCCCGAGCTTCCTCATACCTGTCACACCTGCCACCTTTACCCACCTGTCCCTGTTCATTTTATTTATTTATTTATTTATTTATTTATTTTTAAAGATTTATTTATTTCAGAGAGAGAGAAAGAGCAGGAGGGGCAGAGGGAGAGGGAGAGAGGATCTCAAGCAGACGCCATGCTGAGTGCAAAGCCCAACATGGGGCTCGATCTCACAATCCTGAGATGACCACCTGAGCCGAAACCAAGAGTCCCCAGTGCTTAACCGACTGAGCCACCCAGGCGCCCCTCACCTGTCCCTGTTCTAACAGTGAAAACTGTCCTTTCTTAGTGTGATCAATCCATTTCCTCAGGCCACAGGGTGACTTCTCCAGTATGGAGGGGGATGAAAACAGTTCATGAGGGGGACGGGGGTCAGTCAGAGTCAGGGTACCTGGGGGATGTAGGGGGTGTTAAAATTCTCCCTGGAGGCAGCACAGGGCAGGGGAAGCAGAGACATGCCCAGTATGTCCTGTTCCATCCCTTAGAAAGCCATCCCTGCAATAGATAAATACAAAACTCATTTTTTATTGAATGTGCAATAATGTTCTCACTTCAAAATTTCAGGCCCAGAAGACTTCAGTGGTGAATCCTATCAAACAACTAAGGAAGAAATAATACTAATCCTACAGAAACGTATTTCAGCATACAGAAGAGGATTTTACTAGGCCAGTATAACCTTGAAATCAAGATCTAACAAAGTTTTTACAAGAGAAGAAAATTACAGACAAATACATTTCCTAAAGATGGATATAAAAATCTTTAACAAAATTTAAGCAAATTAAATCCAGAAATATATAAAAGAGAAAACAAACCATGACCAAATGAGTTTATTCCAGGAATGGGGACGGCATGGGCAGGGTCAACATTTGAAAATCAATCAATGTAATTCACAGCAGAGGAAATGGGGGGGGAGGGGGAAGATCATCTAAATAGAAGCAGGAAAAAAAAATTGGCAATGCCCATCTATGATAAAAACTCTCAGCAAGCTAAGAATAAAAGGGAATTTCCTCACCCTGATAAAGATATGTAAGAAAAACCTGTAGCTAACGTCATTATTTAATGGTTGAATGTTAAGATTGAAGACAAGGGAAATATGACTGTTCTCACTATTTCTTTTTAACAGTACATTAGAAGCTCTAACTAGTGCAATAAAGGAAGACAAATACATAAAAGATGTAACTATTGAAAAAAATAGTAAAACTGGAATTAGTCATAGACAATATGATCGTGTACATATAGAACCCCATGGAATCCACAAAAAATGACAACTGATAAGTGAATTTAGTAAGGTTACAGAATACAAGGTCAATATTAAAAATCAATGTCATTTCTATATACTAGCAATGAACAATTGGAGCATGAAATTTTAAAAAATGCCATATACAATACTACCAAAAAATATCAAATACCTAGGAAAAAATTTAATGAAAATGTGCAAAAATGCTATACCAAATACTATAAAACAGAGCTGAGAAAAGTTAATAAAGATGTACATAGAGGGAGAGATACATCATATTCATGGATTGGAGGACTCAATAGTGTTTCTATGTCCATTCTTCCCATGTTTACCTATATCGTCTACCCAATGCAATCCCTATCAAAATTCCAGCAAGCTTTTTTGAAGCAATTGACAAGTTAATTCTAAACCTTAGATGGAATATGATAGATCTAGAATAGCAAAATGTATCTTGAAGAATAAGCTAGAGGACCTGTACTACCCGAGTCCAAGAATTATTATGAACCACAATAATCAAGACACTGTGCTACTCACATAGGATATTAAATCAATGGAAAAATCAGTCAAGAAATAGACCCTCATATAGGTCAATCAAGGGGTGCCTGGGTGGCTCAGTTGGATAAGCGACTGCCTTCGGCTCAGGTCATGATCTTGGAGTCCCGGGATCAAGTCCCGCGTCGGGCTCCGTGCTCGGCGGGGAGTCTGCTTCTCCCTCTAACCCTACCCCTTCTTGTGCTCTCTCTCTCTCTCTAAAAATAATTTTTTTTAAAGATTTTATTTATTTATTTGAGAGAGAGAGACAGAGAGAGAGCATGAGAGGGGGGAGGGTCGGGAGGGTCAGAGGGAGAAGCAGACTCCCCGCGGAGCAGGGAGCCCGATGCGGGACTCGATCCAGGGACTCCAGGATCATGACCTGAGCCCAAGGCAGTCGCTTAACCAACTGAGCCACCCAGGCGCCCTCTCTAAAAATAAATTAAAAAAAAAAAAAAAAAGAAGGTCAATCGATTTTTCACCACAGTACCAAGTTAATGGGGAAAAGAAATTTTTTTAGAAAATGGTGCTGGAACAACCAGATAGCTATGTGACAAACTAATAACAAACCTGAGTCCCCATTTCACTCCACACACACAAGTTATTTCTAAATGGATCATAGACCTAAATAACCAAACAAAAAAACCCAGAACCATGAAGCTTCTAAAAGAAAACATAGACACAAGAACATGTTTTTGCAACCTTGAGCTAGGCAAAGAAATCTTGGACAGGACACAAAAAGCAATAACCAAAAAAGAAAAATTTGATAAATTCGACTTCATCAAAATGACGTTTTTCTGCCTATCAAAAGACACCATCAAGCAAAAGAATAGGCAAACCACAAACTGGGTAAAAAATCTTTAAAACATGTATGTATATTGTATGTATATTTAAAGGCCATGTAAATATATACATATATAAAGCATACATAAACAAGTCTTACAAATCAAGAATAAAAAGACAATTAAATTTGAGCACCTGGGTGGCTCAGTCGGTTAAGCATCTGCCTTCGGTTCAGGTCATGATCCCAGGGTCCTGAGATCGAGTCCCCTGTTGGGCTCCCTGCTCAGTAGGGAGCCTGCTTCTCCCTCTCCTCCCTGCTCGTGCTCTCTCTCTCACTATCTGTCTCTCTCTCTCAAATAAATAAATAAAATTTTTAAGAAAAAAGACTACTAAATTTTAAAAGAGCAAAAGACTGGGACACTTTACAAAAGAATATAAACAAATGGTCAAAAGCACCATTCAGTGTTCAATATCACGAAAATGCAAATTAAATCCACAATACGCTACCACTTCACACCCACCATAATGAAGAACATTTAAAATATTAAAAATGCCAAATATGGGTGAGGATGTGGAGCAACTGGAACTCTCACAATGGTGGACATGTATAATGGCATAACCACTTTGAAGAATAGTGTGGCAATTTCCTGTAAAGTTAAATATACATTCATCCTACAAACCTGGAATTCCATCCTAGGTTCTTGCCAAGAGGAAATAAAAATTATCCACACAAACCATTGTACTAGGCTGTCAAAATGTCAAAACCTGGAAACATCTGTTTACTACCCATCAGTAAAACAATGGGTAAACAAATTGCATTATATTCCTAGAACGGAATGCTACTCAGTAATAAAATAGTGAAGTACAAATTCAAGCAACAACACGAATGAATCTCAAAAACATTAAGATGAGGAAAACAATCCCGATGCAGAAATATACTGCATGTTTTCGTTGGTCTGAATTCTAATAATTGGCAATGGAAGTAGGAAGTGGTTGAATTCAAACATGGGCTGGGACTTGATGAAGAGACCTGAGCAAACTTTCAGGGTGGTGAAAATGTTCTGTCTGGGGGGGGAGCAGCGCTTATAGGTTCAGAAGAATTGTCAGAACTCATCAAATGCATAACTGAGATGTGTGCACTTCATTGTATTTTTTTTTTTTTTTTTAAGAAAAGAGTGGAATTGAATCTTTATTTACAGGACACTGCAAGGGAAGAGATTCCACATAGAAATAAGAAACGCACTGAGAGGAGGCGCTTCATACAGGTTGTACAGCTTGGAACTGGTCAAGTAGAGTTTCACTGTAAAAAGTGCTACAATAACAAAACACATTTAAAAAGAGTTCTTAGTAGAGAAACAGTAAGACAAACTTCTACCAAACAGTACACAACCAACAACTTTCTGCCTCAGCTGTACAATCTAAAAGTTAAAGGTCCCGGGAGTGCCATCCTGAACTTGGAACATATAGCCTTCAGAGGTAGCTTCTGGCACAACATTCTGATCTTCCTCTTCCTCTACAGAGAAATACTTCTCAATCAAGTTTAATGAAGCTTTGTACACAGACTCATTTTCATGGTTTTGTAGAGCTTCAATTTTGTCCAAACCTCCACATTCTTCAATCATCATACTAAGTTTCTCAGTTTCACCTAGTTTCTCAGCAGCCTGAAAGATGTTTGAAATGGCATCCAGAATAAACAGAATAATTTTGGTATCTTTTGCAGTTAAGAGGTTCATCAATGGTTCTATTATGCCACAATGAATGAGGTATACAATCTGTTCAACTGTCCCACCACGTGTATAGTTGGTCACAGCCCAGACAGCTTCCTTTTGTGTCTTAAAGTCTGCCTTAGAGAGAACACCAACGAGGAATGGGACTAATCCATGATTCACAACTTGCTGTATCTGGTCCTGGCGACCAGCTGTGATGTTTGACATTGTCCACATAGCTTCCTTCTGAATATTAGTTTTGGGGTTCGTTAGGAGGCTGGGAAAAGCAGCAAGTGCTTCTGCATCTATTACAACCTGAGTCTGTTCATCTGTCCCAGTGACAATATTTCCTATGGCTCTTAGCGCAGGAGTCACAACTGGCAATTCAATAGCTCCTAGAAGCTTCACAAGCTGGGGCGCAACTCCTGTTTTCACAACCATTTCAATCCGTTCATTTGGACCATCAGTGAGGTAGGAAATGGCCCAGCAGGTATATGCCAATACTTCTGGATCATCATGATGCAGGAGACGGACTAAGGTAGGAAGAATCTGCTCAACAGCATCTAATGGGGGTGCAGGATTCTTGTTGCGACAAAGGTTTGAAAGTGTCCAAGTAAGGTTACGTAAGTAACCACATGCTAAAGATGACATATGAGGAACTGCAAGGAGAGCCAATAGCGAGTCAACTGCACCATACTTGATAACCAAGTCTCGAAAAACTGAACCATCACCTGCAATGTTTCCTAGAGCCCATACAGCTTGTTCACTGATGTGAGCATGGGAAGATGCCAAAAGAGAAATGAATGCTGGGATAGCACCTCCATCTACCACAGCCTTGGTCTGTTCTGATGTCCCAGAAGCAATGTTAGTGAGAGCCCAAGCAGATTCAAACTGAATGGGGCTACAATCAGTTCTGCCCAAGAAGGACACAAATTTTGGAATCAAACCAGCCCGGATTTTGTTGTCTATGGGGGGCTGTTTTTCCCTAGAAAGCAGTTTCCTAGCAGCTTGAGTAGCCTGGAGCTGGTTTTCCAAATTGTTGCTATTTATGCCTTTGACAATGTCATCAACAGACCAATTTACAGTGTCCTGGTTGTTACGGTTTCCTGTAGTGGAGAGGTAGCATCATCAGGAAACGAGCTCACATTTCTCCTTTTCAGCATCTGGTCATCCTTCTTAGCTTTCCTCAGCTCCACATTAACTTCTGTTCGGCGCTGCCTCATTTCTGTACTGTCTTTCCCTTTGTTCTTGAATCTGTTAAGGTGGGCAGCTGGTGAATTAGCATTCTCGTTGGTGGACACGGTTATGAGACAAAGGGAGAAAGATCCACAGCCAGCTCAGGCTTCCACAGGAGGCGGTCCGGGGCATGCAGGCTGCGGGTCAGCTGCCCTCAAAACGTCCAACACGGATCACCCCAAAGACGGTGTGGACTTCATTGTATGTTAATTATATGCCAATTAAAATTTTTAAATTCCAAATCAGTAAGCATATATTGAACACCTACTCTTTAGAAAACACTATTGTACTGTGAAAATGGCACATTTTCTGAAATTGAGAGGAAGGTAGATAGATCCACACCCTTAGCCAGGTAGTCCTATCTCAGCCAGCTGGTTAGTTAACAAAAGTTTTATCAAACCTGTATATTCACACCTAATGCACATTTAGGAAATGCTTTTGTTCTTAAAACTCAGAAGAAAAAACAATTAAACTTACTCCTCCAGACTAAATGGAAAAACACCTGCCAAGAAATGAGTTTCCTTGAAATGAAAAATCCAGGGCATTCAGACAGGTAGAAAACATCAGAAGTAAATAAAAGGTCAGCAGGAGAGGGAGGATAAGGTTGATCACCCAAAGGCCCTTTGGCTAAGATACCATGACCTCTCCTAGTCATAAAGTGACTGGCTCTATCATTGTTATCACTCATGGCTCCCACCAAGTTTCTCATCACAAAGACCAAGGCCTTATCCAATTAGCACTCACTTTGCAAGCAAGATGGTGGGAAAACCCATTCCACTTGCTTTCAGGTATTCCACATGTTCAGAGAAACTCCTCTAGTAACAAACTATAGAAATGACCCCTGAAAGTATAGTCTTTCCACTTGCTTTCAAAATGCTGCACTAGGTAATTTCATTTGATTTTTAGTGACTTAGTTATTGCAATAACGGGGTAAGGGGGACTCTTTATGGAAGGATTTGAACTTAAGGTACCCTGATCAGTTTTTATTTGTATTTTTGTGAGTTTTTTTGCTGCTGCTTAACTGAAATATTTTGTTTTAAAATGAAATAAACTAATTTAAATATTTTCTGGGATCAAGCCTTAGAATGATCTACGTTTGCATTTGATTAAACATCTTTGCCACCATTTCTTCATCCTTCTGGAGGCTTTCTGTGGTTGAAGAAATATTGTGCACTATTTTATAAGCCACATAAAAGCCATGGGGACATACCACATGGTACATAATACATAGGTGCCTGATAAATATTTGTTGCCTGAATAAATGAACAAATGTCATGGTCATAACCAACATTTCATAATGCCCTACCCAAATTCAGAACCGAACATGGTTCAAAATACTGTTCGGATTATGGGCTTTGGGGTCAGTCTCCAAAATCTTGATTCCCAGGTTGCAAAATTATGAGATTATGAGATTATGGGTAAGTGTCTTAATTTTTTTTAGTCTCAATTTTATCCTGTGTAAATGGGGATTAAAAACTATTCTCACCTGGGGTGCCTGGGTGGATTAGTCGGCTGAGCATCCGACTTGGATGCTCTTGGTCTCAACTCAAAGACTCAACGGTCATGAGTTCGAGCCCCATGATGGGTGTGGAGCCTACTTTAAAAAAAAAAAAAAAAACTATTCACACTTAATATCATATAATGCTTACAAAGCATTTTATAGCTGGCTTGTAAAAATCTCTCAACAAGTACTTGTTGCTATTATTTTTAAGTTGTTCTCCATCACTGTTTTGTATTATTTTGTTATAGTCTAATAGCAATGGCACAAACTCTGGAGCTCACCCTCTCTGGTCATTAGTTTCCCCATCTATAAAATCACCAGTAATGGTGATGGTACCTACTGCATAGCGTTGTAAGGAGGATCAAGTAAGTTAACAAGTGACATGCCTAGAATTGTAAAAACATCAGTAGAGGTAGTTGTTCCTGTTGGTGGCATTAGTGATATGTCCACCTGGGTAAGTGTGCTTTCAGTGTCACCTAGGTTTGAATCCCAGCTCTTCCCATTACTTTGCTATGTGTTCTTGAGCAAGTTAATTAACCATCCTGTGCCTCATTTTCCTCGTGCACAAAGAGAACATAATAACAGTACCCACCACACGAAATTACAGTTAGGATCAACTGAGAGAATACACGTAAAGCACTTAGATGAGGGCCCCGAGGAAAACAAGCAAGTAACTAGTATTTGCTGGTATTGTGAGGGAGTAGCGATCATCATCCCTGCCAAAGGAATCCACACTTACAGTTGAAAACATCAACAGATAAGAGCTCTGTCTAGAAAGAATGCATAGGCAAGATTCTCATGTAGCATTTCTTTCATACCCAAACCTAACAGTTCATGGTTTAAAGGTCCTAAATCTCTGAGCTGTTTTTTTCATTTTCCTACCCATCTAAATAGTTCAAAACCTCCCACCAACAAAGGCAACCCTTCCACATTAGCTTTGGAGGCCATTTTCACATGAATTCTGTTATTTCTTTAAAACTAAAAATATAATAACTGCAAATCCTGCCCCATAAAAATCAAGACTTGTGAATTCTGTGCCCAAAATTGCCACTAAATTAAATGTCCTTGGCTTACTCATCAGTTCTCTGAGTTGTGTACATTCTTCCTCAGTAAATATGTCCACAAACTAACCTATAAACTTAGGTACACCCAAGGCTGCCTGCGAAAAATAAACCAACTCAGGACACCAAACAAATACTCTACATTGGTTGTAATTACCATCATTAAAATTCCAAGGAACTGCACCAGGGATGTGGTTGTAGTTGACCTTCAGTATTACTGGCCAAAGCTGGCTATTGTAAACCAGCCATGCCTCCTTAACTCTGTCCAGTGGGCAAGCATTATTCAACAGCTACCAGAAAAAAAAAGAAAGAAAGAAAGAAAGAATTAAAAGACCCCAAAGCTGAGCGGGAAGAGCTATTAGAGACCAATCTGCGTAAGGAGAAAATGATAGTAAAAGATATTAAGAAACTTGACCAACACTATAAATTATTTGGGGTAAACTTAGAAGTCAATTACTAGTGATGGTAATAAGAATATCTTATTCAGAAAGCCCTTTACAGTTTTCAGAGCACTTTTAGACTATTGTATTTGATCCTCATGGCAACTTGATGAGGTAGAAAAAATAAAAGAAGTATTATTATCTACATTTTACAGCTACAGAAACAGGCTAAGAGTGGTGACATGATTTAACCAAAGTAACCCAGCAAGTGCATAGCAGAGCAGAGATCAGAAGTCAGTGCACCTGGATTCCTGTCTCCTGCTTTTATCTACTGTCTTAGACTATAGTATCAAGTCATCTAATAAAAGAAAAGCTATACATTATTATGGTCTGACTGTGTACCCTCAAAACTCATGTGTCAAAATCCTAACTCCCAAAGATGATGGTGTTAGGAAGTAGAAGCTTTGGGAAGTACTCAGGTGATACAGGTGAAGCCTTCAGGAATGGGACTGGTGCTTTATAAAAGAGGCTCCGGAGAGAACCCCAGCTCCTCCACCAGGTGAGGACATAGCAGGAAGGCATTGGCTATGAGCTAGGAAGAAGGTCTTGCAGAACATGATCATGTTGGTGCCTTGACCTTAGAGTTCCCAGAACAGTGAGAAATAAATGTCTATTGTTTATAAGCTACCCAGTCTGTAGTATTTTGTTATAGCAGCCTGTAAGATTAAGACTTTATGTTTCAAGTGTGTGGCTTCACTATTTGTTTTGTGGTAGGAAGAATGCAGAATATTTCTTATGTATTTTCCTCATATTGCAGAGACAGAAGGATCTCTGAGACTTTGTTTTATCCTTCTGTATCAAAGCAGGATTTCATACAGGTCATATCTGGCAGACCAGGCATCTATTTGAAGATAACGTGTTTTTCAAAATCCTCAGGGAATGTAGTCTCAAACAACTTCATCCACAATATATTTTTACAAAATAATTTGACCAAATTGGTCTTTTATGCTTTACCTAATATTTTACGGAATTCGTAGAAAACTAAGATTTCTTTTGTATTCTAATTCAGAATAATTCAACTATTCTAAAAGTGAAGAGTACATTTGAGCATCAATATAAAATAGCAAAAATAATTGGTGATTTAAATACTCATAAAGGCCCCGATTAACCGAATCTTACCAGTGAAACGCATCTCTCGGGCTATTGTGATTGGTTCAGTGATGGGCACATAACCCAGTCTGGACCAATGAGTCAACAGAAGATATTTCCTAAGGCTTCTGGGAAAGGAGCGATATTTTCACTTCCTGCTGGATGTGGAAGAAAAGGCCCAGTACCTCAGGAGCTGTTCAAAGCACTTTGATTCAGCAGCCTTGGGCGAAAGCCAACACTGGAAGTTTGGAAAACAGCAACAACAAAACCAGGAGTTTGGTGAAATGGTTGATGCACAATATACAGCCTTGTTTAAAACATATCCTATTTATTCACTTTAAGTGACTTGAGCCACTAAATGCCCTTAACTCTTTAGTCATTCTGATACCAAGTTCCCAGTTCAAATGCAGTGTATGCAGTGTGTGTGTGTGTGTGTGTGTGTGTGTGTGTGTGTGTGTGTGTGCGCGCGCAGCAGGCCGCAGATGCTGGTCCTTCCATGAGGCAGAGGAAACAGAGAGAGGGAAGAGGCCTTTCTCTGGCCACACAGACAAGTGACATGTGGCATTACTAAGCAATGTATCTTGCGGCCTGGCCAGCAGGAGATAGCCGATGATACACTGGCAGGACCCCAGGGGGATGGAAATGCTACCCACTTCCCCGGGGAGTCTTCTTCACTTGCCCAGTGGTCCAGGAACCTAAAAGATGTAGACAACACAAGCTTTGATATCAAGGCCTTTAGGAGCTAGTACATCAGGCTACCAAAAGCTAAATGCTCTAGGAGCTAGTAGATCAGCCATCATGACCTAGAGACAGAAAAACTTTGCTACTCAGTCATACCCCCAACTATTGATGCCTAAGGATAAGAGGTGCCTCCAGGTGAAGCGGCTGATGGGGGAGTGTCCGTCATTTTTTGAGCACTTTTCCTTTTTCATTTCACAAGTATCAGATACCTCAAAATAGTGGATAAAAGCCCTACATCAGAAACAAGATTACAAGAGAAATTTCATCTCCACCAACCTGCTACTTCCACCCTTACTTAATGGAGAGACTGCCAGCTTCTGTGGCCTGTCGTGCTACAGAAAATTCAACTGCAGCTCTTAGAAGTTCTCAAAGCTCGTAAGAGGACTGTTTAAAATTGTCCAAGTTTTAATGGACCCATCCTAAGACTAACAATCAATTATTATAAGTTGGATCCTTGAAGAATAACTCTGCTGCCCACTTCCTGAAGACAGCAAACCCAGCCACATCCTTGGCTTATAGAACTCACCACACTCCTCAAACCACAACACTCCCTTTAATAGTAACTATAGCTTATAGTCGTATGACCCCGCCCTTTCCCCAAATTACATACAGTAGGAAATAACATGTCCTTAGAATGACCCTTAGGAAATCCTTGGGTAAGCCGAGGAATGGGATCATCATTTATCAGAAGTTCTTGGATAGGATGTTTCATGGGAGATAATCTGGCTTTTCCCTAAACCCATACGCACCACTAAGCCACAGAAAGAAGCTGAGGAGGGATATATGTGGTTTTTCATTAATGCTTTTGGTCTTCCAAGCACAATTTCTTTTTTGCTGGACATCCCCCCTCATATTCTGCTTACCATATTCTACTTAATAACAGGAGTACTCAGGAAGGAAGTGCTAGTGTCTTAGTCCATTCAGGCAGCTATAACAAAGCACTAGAGACTGGCTGGTTGATAGACAGTAGAAATTTATGTCTTATAGTTCTGGAGGCTGGAAGTCTGAGATCAGGATGCCAGCATGGTCAAGTTCTAGTGAGAGCCCTCTGTGGGTCACAGACTGCTGACTTCTCATGGTATCCTCACACAGCAGAGAGCAGAGGAATGCAAGATTTCGTGATTGTTATAAAGGCATTAATTCCAATCAGGGAGCTCCACCCTCATGATTTTATCTAATCCTAATTACCTCTCAAAGGTCCCACCTTCAAATACCATCACATACTGTGTGTGTGCGGGGGGTGGGGAGGAAGGGGGTTCAACATATAGATTTGGGGGACACAAACATTCAGTCTATAATACCAAGATACACTGAGATATCTTGGCCAGCTTAAATACTTGATCCTTTGGAAAGTGTGTAGCCCAGATTGCCAGTTGCAGGAATATGACTCCTACTTCATACCTTTTTTCATCAGATGTTAACTCTGAGTAAATCAGGAAAACCCCAGCCCATTTTTACCTTCAAACTAGTCCAGTACTCCCAACAGCTATAATATTTTGCCTCCTGTTTGCCCTAAACATGTCTTATCTTATTTCTATAATATATAAAAGATAGTTTCACCTGTTTTCAATGTGTTCCCTAACACTGAAAATGTAGTCCCAATCTAATTTTTAAGTATACTCACTAGAGTTATGTATTTCATAACTGATAGTGTCTAGTTTAAAAGGTAACTTTCTCTCTATAGGGAACATTTTCTTGATTTGGGGCTTCAGTCAGTCTATCCCTTACCAGTTTGTAAGATCCATGACTCTTTTTCTGGAAAGTAGGTAGACTCTCAGAAGAGCAGAATGAATATCAGACATTGACACATTAATGAAAGGTATATAAATAATTGTATTAATATGTGAACAACAACTTTGAGTGAGTCATAAATTCTTTCTATCACTTAAGCCCAGAACAGACTGGCACTAGGGAAAAAAATCAGAGACTCTTCTTTCCCTTCTTCCTGTAATTTTCTTGCAAAGAGCATATTCACTGATGTTTTTGGAGAGCTCAGTTACTGAAATCTTAGGAGAAGTAGGCTATAAGATTAAAATATCAATTGATAGTTACCATATTTCCTGCAAGAAATAACCTCTTTCTCATGTTCAAAAAAAAAAAAAAAAAAACCTAGAATATCTTCAGATAACCAAATTCAAATAGTTACTAGACAATTATGTATGGCATTTTGTAGGCTATGAAAAGAAGCAACATATCATTTCTGATCTTAAAAGCACACAAACTTGGTCAGAAAGATAGTAAAGATTTATAAATGCTAGGATATAGTAATTTTTCTTTAAAATAGAGAGCCACATTTTTTGAGACCAACAAAAAAGCTTTATGTAGATGAAAACTTCAAATCAGGTCTTGAGAAATTAGGTAAGATTCCAGAAGGAGCACTCTGGGAAAGATTGAAGTAAGTCGGTGAGGAAATAAGTAAACTCATTGATTAATTAAGTTATGTGTTAACAACGGAACTAAGAAGCTCCCAAATGAGAGCATAATAAATTGTTGCATATAATAAATAAGTAAATAGTATATGCACGAGTAATAAATACATGAAACTTTTCAGCTGTTTCATTTGGAAGGATGTGGCCCTCAACAAGAACACTTGATATTACCCTCTGGCAAGATACAGCTGGAACTGTGAAGTTGAGTGCCAGTGGTTTAAATTAAGAAACAGCTTGTGATATTAAAATTAAGACACTTTTGAATAAAGCAACAAGACATATCACAAAATTCACAGAGCTATAGAGCCTTTCATATGGTTCAGCAAATACAGGAGCAGGATTCTCTTTATTTATTAATTTGATATGCATTCATTAGGTACCAATTGTCTACCCCATATTGCACTAATTACTAGGAAGATGTAAAAGAAAGCATGGAAAGAGTCCTCTCCCAACAGGTTGCCTAATATCTAAGAGGTGAAATAAAATGTGTTAAAATAAAGTGGGAGGAAATTTCTAGACAAAATATGAGAAATTGAGAAATGCAAATGCTACCTACAGTTTTTCTCTCTCCCAGGGGGCTCACAGTACATCATAATTACCTGGCAGAGAGTATCATTCTCATAAGCATTTTGCAATGTGATTGGCAGGGATGCAGAGAATCTAAGCGATCTGCATAAAAACCTTGTGAGCTGAGTGGGAGAACTAGAAATTAGTTTTCTATATGGTGTATTGCCAGGAATACTGGTAGGTCCAGGGTCAGAATTCCTCAAGGTTATTTTTCACTCCACTTTTGAGGCATCAGGTGATTCCAGAAAAGTTATTTCATATCTCTGAAATAAGGTTTCTCCATCTGGGGATGATATCCTGGGATATCTACTTTGCTTACCTCACAGGGGTCCTGTGTGAATTGAATGAGTTGAGCGAGGGGGTAGGGAATTTTAAAGAGCTTCATAATCCACAAAACATTTTGTAAGTATATGGTAAAATATCATTATTGATTGATTGATTGTGAGCTTTACACAATGTAGGTGAAAGGGGAAGGATGTGTTCTGTAAAGACTGACCATCTGGAGAAGTCTGCTATTCCAGTTGGTAAGCATGCCAGTAGGCACAGTGTTAAACTTTGGGTGGCAGAAGAAGTGAGAAGAAGAGCTGAAAAATAGATAAAAAAGCCTCAGGTGCCCAGGCTCAAAACTAGAGGATAATAGAGGCAGCTGTGGAAGCATCTAGATTGCAGAGGATCTGGGCAGCCCCACTGCATCTCTCTCAACTCTGAAAAAAAGCACTGAAGTCTTTTCAATCCCACAAGATAGGTTCATAAATTAACTGAAAAAGAGAGAAAGCCAGCTGGCCCAAATGTGACTCCCTGGTTGTCACAGAGAAGTACCACAAGAGAAAGCAGTAAAGACCATAAAATTGGGGACAGTATAGAAACACGGGGATCTGGCTGCTCGGTGAGCACCAGCGTGGAACAATGATCATTCCTGGAGACCTGCTCCAGCACAGACAGACACCACTGAATGGCCGATTAATTTCTAGATGATGCCATCCAGCTATGTCATTCCCTCGGAATGTTGATGCCAGGAAAAGTAAGGTGAAAAGTAAAGACTGGCAAAATCATGACCAATTGAGTTTCAATGTGAAATGACTAAGAAAAACATGAAGTGACTGGGGTCATCTAGAATGAACTAGAAACATTTTCCACCATGAGAGAGTATAGAAAACCTGACATAGAAGTGAGGTATGGAAAAATTTGAAGCAGAAGATCTATGTACCATAAAGAAAGGAGTGGGAAGATGTTGACAGAAGCAAGTGGATGGCGGGAGCACACTATAGGGCAGCCCCTAGTAGTCTAGCTCTGTGATCCTTAAATTGTAATGTGCACACAAATCACCTAGGGGGCTTGTTAAAATGCAAATTCGGATTTTTACTGGTCTTGAGGGTGTCACTGAACTCTCAGTTTCCAGCAAACGCCAGGTGAGGCTGAGGTTCCAGTCCATGGAGCATGTTTTGAGTAGCAAGGGTCTAGGTGACAGGTGACCTAAACCTGAACGAGGCAGTGACAAGGGAAACGCAGAAGACATGGCTGAGAAGCAATCAGGAAGTAGAAATGACAAGACTCAGTGACTGATTAGGGAAAGAGGAAACATTCATGATGACTCCAAGATTTTTAGGCCTGGACAATAGGGCGGTTCATAGTGCTATTAACAGAGTCCTTGGTAAATAAAGGTTTGTGCGGAAACACCGCAAGACCTTTCCACATGTGTGTTTTACGCATACTTATTTCTACCAAGTTACTGAGACACACTCCTACTGTGTGAGGTTGTTTTTGGAGTCGTTTGAGATTGGGATCCATCTCTCTTTGCTTAGTGGGTTTGGGCTACTTTGTTTTCATTGCGCATTGTTCATGGCTTGCCCCTGAATAAACTGAAAATAAACCATTAGGGAGACTGGCAGACATGGAATGTAGAAGTACTCTATGGCAGCATGAGAGCTATAAAGGGAGTCCTTCCTAAGTAAAGAGGAAAACATGGAGAACAGGTGCTTTAAGATTTTCCAAGTAATAGTCCAGAGAGGGCCCTGGACACCAGCAGCCATCTTCACTTGCTTGTGACTTTAGCTATGTGTCCGAGAGAATGATAAAGAGATCAGGAGAGACCTCAGCTTCTGCTGATGCTCAAGAGTCATTATGGGCGCAGCAGAGAGTTAAGAGTGGTCCACGTGGTTGCCAAAAAGCATTCACAGAGATGAATTTTTGGACATGGTCGTGAGATTCTAGTTCTTGTTTCAGATTCTTAGTGAATTCAGAGCAGATTAGACTCAAGCCCCAATCTGTGCTCTGTGTGCGTGCTAGGAGGGAGGGGGGCCCGAGGGACAGAATGACAAGGGGGGCGGGAAGGGTGGTGTTGTGCTTCTGTGGACTGGTTTCCTTAATGCATGGAGGTAGCACTTACAGCAGTTCATGGCTTCCCCAGGAAACCATTCTAAGTGGGCCACGTGCCCAATGGTTTCTATCCCAGTTAAGTAAATAAATGAAATATGCTAATTAGCACCCTATTAGCTCACAGCAGGGAGTAATCCATGGCATTTTGATTGGAAAGAATTCTGTCATCCAAAGACTGGTCTGTAACAGAATGCAAACCGGCCCAATTTCCTCCCTCCCTTCCCCGTGGCAGTTGTCCAAATGTCTGAGAAGCAGACCTCACAAATGTGTGCAATTCCAAGGGTGTCGCGGGGCTCTGTGAGAGCACCTCCTGGCCTCCGCGGAATCTGGCGCTGCGCTGCGCTCTGAGAACAGATTGATACAATCCAGAAATGTGGGCCAGAGCTCAGAAACATCGAGCAGGTTTGGGAGGATCTTTAGGGGGCAGCTCTTATTTCTTTCGTTATGAGAATATCCCCACTTTTATTCTCTGGCCCTCCCTGACTCCAATCCAGAATGCATTTCCTTGACTCAGGTAGGCAGGCATGTGGCCACGGTGCAGTTCCGTGGAAGGAGGCCTTCTTATTAAAATGGTAGAGCTGCAGGGTTTCAGTTGGGGACAGGGCAAGCTTGGGTAGGTTCATATTTTTATTGTTTCGGCTGCAGGGAAATTCCACCTAGTTCCTGTTCTCCTAGCCCTATTTAAATGCTTGGATTCACATCTTGCCTATCTCCTACCAGTTTGCAGAAGGAGGGATTTAGGGGCAGCATGGACCCTGAAGGAAAAAGCTCAGGACAAAGACATGTGTTTTCCAATTTGCTCTTTTAAAACATCCACTTTCCAAGAGCTCTGGGTGTTTACAGGGATTGGACATCATGACACATGTGTCAGGTTGCCTCAGAATCTATCAGAAATCCCCATCAGAGTGGGACTTTGGCAATGAAGCTTACTTATATCACAGTGAGGCTTTGAATACTTTTTCTGTTCTTGATACCAAACATTACAGGGATCACCTTGTATTTGCTGACGGCTGCTTAATAAAAGGGGTGGGGTGGGGAGATAGGGTTTTTAATCATCTGAATGTTATAGAGGTAAGTTGCCAGTATTTTTTTTTTCTTAAGTTTGGTCCTTTGTATGATGACCTACGAGAGCCAAATAGATTATTGAATGCCTATGACAAGCCACATGAAAACACTTTTCTCTGCACGCTCTTGTATCTCCTCCCTGATAAAAAAGTGATGATACTTAAAGTTTAAAACTGTTAATGGAATGTATTGGTTACAAGTACATCACTCTTTTTTCTCCCCCACCCCATAGTAGTTTTTCTTTTACCTAGGAAGAGAATCTATTTATCTTGATTAGATATAAATTCAAATCGAATGCTGAATACCAGCTGTTTTATCAGCAGCACTTTAAAATTCAACTTTAAATGAAATCTTTAAGAAAGCAAGTCCAAGAAAAATCTTATAGTAAAATTTGTGTCTCACTCACTAACATTACTGCACTACATTGATTGCAGTACCTGAAGAAATCGTTAGGCACCATATGACAGTGATGTCTGTTTAGAATGTTTTTTTTTTTTAATCCTGTATTGGAAAATGAAGCACATTACCTAAATGATTCAAATGGCAAAAAAAAAAAAAAAAAAAAAAAGTCATTCCTAAAAGCCATCTGTGAATTAGCATATGGGCTTCTGGAACCCAACATCTTGGTTCTGTATGTGAGTCAGAAGAAAAAAAAAGAAGGAAGAAGGAAAGGAAGAAAATGGCATCCTGTCTTTAAATATGAAACATGGAATGATTTTCTCCAATCAAGGGGACTTCAAAGAGGGAAGACATTTATGACAATGAAGCAGTCAGCTGGACCTCACAGCAGCTTGCGCCAAGACTGGTCCCAAGAGCAGTCACAAAACTCTTAAGTGAGCCAAGACCAGACTCTGCTAATGGAAAAATGTGTTCCTGAACCGGGGCTCTATAAATCTAGGCACGTTCTGTATGGAGTATAGGCTTTGTTGCTTTGGCAAATCTGTCTTGAACTGGAAAGCAGTTGAGTAAGGAATTAAGCGAGAATGGGTGGGTATGAGTTAAAAACAAGAAGCCTAGCAGTGGTAGCAGCCACTGAGATTACTAGGCCAGTGTTAGTGAGCATTAAAAGACCCACATCGGCACCACTCCCTGCCCCCAACCCAGTTGTCAAAGTGTAACTTTTCTGCTTGGTAAAAAGCTGAATGTTCCTCTTGCATTTATCAGACACTGTGTATCTGGCTTGAATATGTAAGTTGTTATAACCTAGCCAAGTCATGCAGATAGAGGGATGACGCCTACATGCTTTTACATATTTTGGGTTTCTGGGGAAAATTTTTCCTTGAAATTCACATGTTCCAAATATCTGTCTTACTTTGAGCCTGAATTCAAAATGGAGAACTCACAACCTGGGAGTGAGAACAAAAGACAGAAAGAAACTCTCTGTTGACACTTTAGACGTGGTTGCGAGGCCACTCAAGATGACAACCACCCCCACCGCAGTCCCAACTGACAGATTACAAGCAAACATGCCCGCTACCTGGTAATTCTACCTGCTAATTACTTGGAAAGATTCAGATACTCAACAACTGACCTGAATGTTTTCGTGAGTTTGAGGACCAATGAGGGAGGGGTGGGGGATGACTATAAAAACCGCACAGTGAAGTTGACCCTCAGTCAAGAGCTGTTAAAATTCTATCAAAAATATTCTTGCAGCATAATGAAGCTTTTCAGGCAGTCAATTTCCCCAGACTTTTGCCTTTGCCAACAGTTACAACAATAAGGAAAACTTTATTAGTGGATATGAGTTAAAAACAAGAAGCCTAGCAGTGGTAGCAGCCACTGAGATTACTAGGCCAGTGTTAGTGAGCATTAAAAGACAATTGTGTGTGTGTGTGCTGACTACAGAAACATCCACTGAGCTGTTCGCAGGCTCTGCCAAGTGGCAAGTGCACAGTGAATTTCAGATAAGAGAAGACTTTGGATTCCAGCCCTAGAGTGATACTTGGGAGGTGCATGTGTGTCTTTCTGCATGGAGGAGAGCAGACAGGTGTGTGTGTGTGTGTGTTAGGGAAGCAAGAAGGATGAAAAGAAGCAGATGAAGAAATGCAGAGACAAGTGGACACTCCTCCTTTTGCTTGTTTTTCTCCTACTTTTTCTCAGTCCTCTCAGTGGGATAGCGTCCAGTGAAATCCTGGGACCTCTCCCATGGTGATGGCCAACATTAGTGCTGTGGCTGGCTCTGGCTGTGAAAAGAACAAACCCCTGAAGGGATTCCTGGCCATGGAGCACTTACTGAGGCAGAGCTGAGAAATTCAGATGGTGAATGATTTGGCAAGGTCACACAAGTTGCCATTCAAGGTAAGAGTAATTAGTTCATTCATTCAGTGGACATTTCCTAAGTGCCCATTATGTGCTAGATGGTAGAAATACATGGTCCCTATGTGTAATTTAAGCACAATCATAGCTGCTATGGAACTCATTTACTAAAAGGAGAAAAAAGCACAGTTCCCTACCTCTAGGAAGCTCATAGTTCTAGAAATAATAACTATCCTTATATCTTTACTTTGTACTGTGACAAAAGCTATTTTATTGTATCCTCACTATACCCCTTATAAGGTAAAGAGTATTATCTCATAAATTTATAATTGAGGAAAATGAGCCTTGACCTTGCTCAACGTCACACAGCTAGGAAGCAGCAGCACCAGAACTTGAACTCAGGTGTCTTGATTCCTGTGTCTGGGACCACCATCCCTGCTGTCTGGACCTTGGCACACTTGTGAGTTTTGATGTAGCAAAACTCAATTGAAATTCATACCTGAGATCTCCAAGCCCCACTGGAAGCTGTCCACACTCAGACCACATGCCAGACTGTTATTACAAAGATGCAAGAAGAGACACAAAAAAGACAAGAAAGATTTCAAATCAATAACTTAAATTTACAACTTAAGGAATTAGAAAAAGAAGAAGAAACTAAACCCAAAGCCAGTGGAAGGAAAGAAATTATGACGATTAGAACAGAGATAAATTAAATAGAAAACCAACAGAGAAAATTAACAAAACCAAAAGTAGGTTCTTCAAAAAGATCAACAAAATTGACAAAACTTTAGCTAGGTGAGCTAGGAAAAAAGAATACTCAAATTATTAAGATCAAAAATGAAAGTGTGAACATTTCTGCTGATTTTACAGAAACAAGAAGGATGATAAGAGAGTGCAATGAGCAACTACATACCAGTAAACTGAATGACCTAGATGAAATGGAAAAGTTCCTGGAAACACAAAACCTACCAAGACTCAACCACAAAACAAATAGAAAATCTGAATAGACTTCTAGCTAGTAGAGAGATTTAACCAGTAGTCAAAAATCTCCCAACAATAACAACAAAAAGCCCTGAGCTGATGACTTCACTGGTGAATTCTACCAACAATTTTAAGAAGAACTAACATCAGACCTTCTCAAATTTTTTTCAAAAAATTGAAGATGAGGGGCCACTCCATAATTCATTTTATGAGACCAGCATTACCCTAATACCAATGGCAGACAAAGGTACTACAAGAAAAGAAAACTATAGATCAATATCCCTTATGAACACTGGTGCAAAAATGCTCGACAAAATATCAGCAAACCAAATTCAGCAGCATATTAAAGGGATTACTACACCAAGAGCAAGTGGAATTTATTCCTGGGTTGCAAGGATTGTTCAACATAGGAAAATTGACCAATATAAAACACCACATTAACAGAATGAAGGAAAAAAAACCCATATGATCGTTTCAATTGATAAAATAATTCAACACCCTTTCATGATAAAAGCATTCAGAAAACCAGTAAGAGAAGGAAACTACCTCAACATAATAAAAGCAATATGTGGAAAAAAAACAGCAAATATATCCAATGATGTAAGACTAGAAGCTTCTCTTCTTAGATCGGGAACAAAGCAAGATGCCTGCTTTCATCACTTCCATTCAACATAGTACTGGAGGTCCTAGCCAGAGTAATTAGGCAGAAAAAGAAGTAAAAGGCATCTAAATTGGAAAAGAAGTAAAATGATTCTCCTCACAGATGACTGATCTTACATATAGAAAATTAAAGATTCCACACACACACACACAAAAAAAAAACCCTGTTGGAACTAAATAACAAATTCAGCAAAGAAGCAGGATACATAGTTGACACAAAAATCAATTGCATTTTTATACACTAGCAATGAACAATCTAGAAAACGAAGTTAAGAAAATAATTTTACTTATAAAAGCATCAAAAAGAATAATACTTAGGAATTAACTTAACCAAGGAGGTGAAAGACTTGCACAATGACAACTATAAAGCATTTCTAAGAGAAATTAAAGAAGACAATTAAATGGAAAGATATCCCACGTTCATGGATTGGGAGACTTAACATTGTTAAGATTTTGATGCTACCCAAAGCAATCTCCAGACATAATGTAATCCTTACCAAGTCCCAGTGATGTTTTTTGTAGAAATAGAAAAATTCATCCTAAAATTCATATGGTATCTCATCATCCTAGAAAGGAAGAAGCTAGAGAACTCACACTTCCTAATTTCAAAACTTACTATAAAGCTACAGCAATCAAAATAGGATGATACTTGCACAAAGACACACATGCAGACCAAAGGAATAGAACAGTCCAGAAATGCACCCTCATATATACGGTCAAATGATGTTCAGGGGCACCTGGGTGGCTCAGTTGGTTAAGTATCTGACCCTTGATTTTGGCTTGGGGTCATGATCTCAGGGCCATGAGAAAGAGCCCCATGACAGGCTCCACGCTCAGCCGGGAGTCCGCTTGAGATTCTTTCCCTCTGTCCCTCTCCCCACTCACGCATGCTCTCTCTCTCTAAAATAAGTAAATAAAATCTTTAAAAAAAATGATGTTCAACAAGGATACCCCAACCATTCAATGGTGAAAAGACAGTCTTTTCAACAAATGGTGCTGGGAAAACTGGCTATCCACATGTAAAAGAATGAAGTTAGACTCTTATATTACACCATACACAAAAAGTGACTCAAACGGGCCATTTGAGTTGGTCCCCAAATGACCTGAAACATAAAATTCTTAGGAGAAAATACAGGGCAAAGGCTTCATGAAATTGGATTTGACAATGATTTTTTGGATATTACCAAAGACAAAAGTAACAAAAGAAAAAATAAACAAATTGGACTTTATGAAAATTAAAAACTGTGCATAAAAAAAACACTAATAAACAGAGTAAAAATACAAATCACCCAGGTCACAGTCAAGCTGTCAGCTAGTACTGCAGCTATCTGAAAGCTTGACTGAGATTCAAGGATCTGCCAAAAAGATTCAATCACATGGCTGGTGGTGGGCGGCCTCAGTTCCTTTTTGTCTCTTGGCAGGAACTGTCAATTCTTCACCATGTGGACCTCTCCATAGGGCTCCCTGAATGTCCTTTCAAAATGGCAGCTGTCTTCCCCCAGAGTAAATGGTTCAAGAGCAAGGAGGAAGCCACATGCTTCCTATGGCCAAGGCTTGGAAGCCCCACATTATTACCACATTCTGTTTGTTAGAATCAAGTCACTAAGTCCAGCCCTCACCTAAAGGGAAGAATTAGCTTATATCTTTTGAAAGGAGGATTATCAAAGAATTTATGGATATATTTTAAAATCACCACAGTAATCATATTAAGGTTATAAGAGTGTCAGTAAGTTTTTCTTTATTAACCAATTTTCTGTATTGTGTTTTTACAGTAAAAAAACTTGAAAAGATAAACTTGTCTTTCATTATAAACATTATCTCTGTATTTCAATGCACTCAGCAAAATTTCGTTCAAAAAAAGATACCTCCAAAGGTCAAATTCAACTCTGTCAATTACTCCTTTGGTCTTTATCACACCCCCTGAAATTAATACACAGACAGTTCATCCTCAAACGGCCACCATACTCCGAGAGGAAGGAAGATTTGGGGAAGCAAACCTAAAGCACAGGCCTCACACCTCTCTACTCCCTGAGGCATTTTTGTGTCTATCCCTCAGTCCAGGCTGACCTCCACATCAGCCTAGCTGCCCTTAGAATTGTCTTAAGTTGTACGAAAGCCCTGTGCCTTTAACTTTTCTCGGTTCTTACAAGAAATAGCCATCTGAAACCTGTTAGTAAAAATTTGGTAAATCTGTTTTCAAGGACACTAAATACTATGCCTCTCAGTACCATTTATAAAAGATCCCATTGGAGAGATCTCTTTTAGAAGGGTCTGCCAGGAAAAAAATTGCTCCCCTGAAGAATAAGTGCGCTTAGACATCTTTTGAGTTATAAAGCTTGACGTTTTCTTTCTTTGTTCTGGCTACAAGGAAACTCACAGTAATGTACTGTCTTTTGCAATCAACATAGGTCTCTTCTTTTACATTATGTTGATTTTACAATACTGTAACCTTATTTTACATCAGCCCTTTATTCAAAGCCATGAAAAGTTTTTTGGTTTTTTTTTAGAAAAAAAGCAGGTAGGAACAACCACTAATATTTTATGCTTATTATATGTTAACCACTAGCTAGATCTGTATATGTGTAGTGAGGTCTGCAGTAAAGGAGGAACTTTTATTTTCTTTTCAAGCAATAGAAGTTCAATGTGGGAGTGGTTTACAGTTTTCCGTTCTCCAGATAGAGACCTTTGGAATATCCTATTGGGAGTAGGAGGTTGAGATTATTACCAGGAAAATGTACTGTTAATAATGCAAAGCAAGTTCCTATCCATAGTTTTTTTGGGAGAAAAAAAACTGGACGTCGCCATAAATTTTAATGATCATGAAACTAAGATAGTGAATGTCTTGTTTATTTCTACAATATAAACTAGATTGAGCTTTAACTATGCTATATCTTGGCAGATGTTGAGAAATGTGTTTCCAAAACATAGATTTAGACTGAATTTAGAGCCCACACATAACATTGCTTAAGTTGGAAAAAGCCTACTTTTTGAACAATATACTCTCAGCTTTTTAGCTTGATTGTCTTGTCAGGACAATGGTGTTCAGAACATACATCTGGGTGGGGTTAGGAGCTTCCCTGAAGGAAATACAAATTTCCACTGTCAGGTGGGAAACAACATGGCCTTGGACAGAGGGAGGGGAGGTGTTTACACCCCAATCTCATGCTGAGGACTGAGACAGGTGGGGGGTCTGAAGTGAAAAGCACTGTGATCTCTAGACAGTCTCATGATGAGTGGGACCTCTCCTGCATGGAAGCCAGTGGGGAGCAAAGCAAAGACCTTCAAATGGGGGTCAGAGCCTATAAACCTCAAAAGTAATTACCATTGGCAGTAGTGTATATCATAATTTTTACGCCTTCACTGAACATTTATTGAGGACTTTCTCTTAATCAAGTAGTGTGATTTTTATATATACTTCTAACCGACTTAATGTTATTGGCCACAATACTGGCTTATATTTGTTTTACTCTAAAATGTTTTCCTCAGGGGCGCCTGGGTGGCTCAGTTGGTTAAGTGTCTGCCTTCAGCTCAGGTCATGATCCCAGGGTCCTGGAATCGAGCCCCACGTCAGGCTCCCTGCTCAGCGGAGAGCGTGCTTCTCCCTCTCCCTCTGCCTGCCGCTCTGCCTACTTGTGCTCTCTCAATCTCTCTGTCAAATAAATAAATAAATAATCTTAAAAGAATTAAATTAAATATTTTCCTCAAAATAAAAAAATTTAGAACATAAGAATTTAATGGGCCATCCACTATAGTCCACATACTTTCGTATGGATAATACATGAGAGCTGGGGGTGCCAAGGAACAAGAGTAGAGCACATTCTGTAATCTTCACTCCTCTGTTGTTTCTCTTCCTGCCATTTATTTTTGGCAAATAGTTTTGATGCATAATAGCTAACAAAGGTAAGCAAATGAAGTGTTCAATTTGCCACAAAGAATGAGAATTATACTCAATCACTCAAATGCAAGTTTTCCCGCCAGTCAAGGATACAGTAGAGCAAACCAAGGGTAAAGATCAGCAAGTAGTAGGGCTTGGTGGGTCTTTTGACATTAAGAAGGACTTCATAAATATCACTGCAGAATGGAAGGGTATGCCAACATTCTTATAAACGGTATCTGTGAGAAACTAACTGCCAGAGGCAGGTCATAGCCTGTCTGCTCTTATATCCCTTAGAATGTTAATTCATATCAACCCTATTTTTTTGCAGATTAGGAAACCAGAATCCCAGAAAGTTTTGGGAAAAGCTACTGAATGTTTCCAGCTAAGAATTATTATACAGCCAGTGTTTGGACACAAGCAATCTGACTCTAGAACCCACTTAATGGGTCACTTTAACTGCCTTCAGCTCTCTGTAGTATTATTTTCTTATTCTTCTCTGTATTCAGTTAGACTTCATCAAATAAGACTCAATGGTTTTGAGCTGGTAGATGGGGTAATGGTAAGGGAGTGACTGGGTCCATGTTTAGAGCGAAGTAGAACTGGGAGAAAAACCTAGTGAGAAATTACCAGTTGCCTACCTCCAACATCCATTTTCCCCTCCTCCTCAATAATAGAATCACCAAATAACCATGTACCCAGTTAATAAGTTACCATTTCTGTTTCCTTTTCAGACACGTGTGTCATATTATTTTTTCGTCAATAAGATTTATGCAAAATGATCCTTATAAGCACATGGGCATGCCCACTTCATCCCCTCCTCCTTCCTACCACTTAGGACTTGGATAAAATAGTGTGAGCTCCACAGCGATCATGGGCCATCAGATGACCCTGACGATGGAAGCCATATACTGAAGATAGTGGAACAGAAAAACAGGAACCTAGTGCTCTCATGACACTACCAAGTGGTCAAATCAGTCCTAGAAGTTCTACTTCATTTGCATGAGCAGGAAATAAGCTATTATTTTGTTTAAGCTAGTATTACTTCGGGATTTTCCATTACATGTAGCGAGGGATTGCCCTGTTGGTCATGGTTGTATTGAGTTTTTTATTGCCCAAAAGTATCTGACAGAATAAGAGGGATGGGGCCTGAAATCCAGCCTGAACCCCTCAACAAACCATAATCTTGAGATGAAGCTGAGTGCATTTGGATAAAGAGGATACCATTTTCTCACTCATCCAAAGGACTAATCTTCTCCTGGAGGCCATGACCCTATCTAGTGGGGACACCTTTTGCACTATATGGGCTAGCTGAGGTTTCATTTTAACTGATTCAAGTTCAGAGAAGTGAGGTATGCAATGGCATGGGGTTATAGGGGGGTATCTGGAGCAGACATCTTTCAGAGAAATAATAACTACCAGGATTAATTTGCAGGACTTGTATTTTTTCTGGTATTCCCAGAAATAACTTGGGGAAAGGGGATCCAATGGAAAACCGGCCTTCCTACAATCACTAAGATGAGGGCCGAGGGTTCATTTTTGGAAGGGAATGTGACTTTACTTTTTAATCATGGGCTATTGTGCATTCATTACCTCATTTAATCCTCAAAACTACTTTAAAGTTGCCATTCTCCCAGTTTTACAGAAGAGAAAACAAACTGAGAGTAAAGAAGTTGTCCAAGAACACAGCTTAATAAAAGGCAAAGCCAGGACTCTAAGCTCGATCTGTCTGCCTCCCAGACCTCTGCACGTAGCCACCACTCTATATGTCAGCCTGGCTGCACCTACGTTGTCGCGTGTCCGAATCAGTGAAGTACTAAATTTGGTTGAGCTTAAGCTTGGTGGAAACGTAAAAACACTTTATGACGGGCCCCGCTGATGTGTGAGAATCCTGTTGTTTAGAAAAAAGAGGTTACCTCCCTTCTGAAGTTATTTCTGTCTCTGAGAAGACGAACACCCCACAGATGTGTGAGGCAGCCAGGATTCCCACTCAGCATGACACAGCCCACCCAGCATGGAGAAGCCAGGCCCGGAACCCTCTGTGGAAAAGGGCGAGTCCTCTTGAATGAAATTTCTCCTCTGGAGCTGCAGCTTCCTTCCCTCCAGTGCTCAACTCTGAGTTCATCTTGGGATCACCCTGCCCTAAGTTATTTTAAGGCAGTATTAATGTTTTATGACTCATTTCCTAGTTTCCTGCTGGGGAAAAAAAAAAAATCACAGCCTAGGCATTCGGTCTCAGACACTGAAAACAGCTGATGTGTAATTTGGAGACGTGTATTTTATTGTGAGTGGGAGGATATGCAAGAAATAGGAAAAGATTTCTGTTGGAGCAATATCTGCTCCTTGTCCCCCCTTTATGCTGGTGCCCCTGCAACCACACACATATACACCTGGGCTTCGGCGGACTTCTGCACGCACATTTCCTCTGACTGTAAACTCTCCCCTGGAGACACGAAGTGTTGATACGCAGCAATTTTTGCCTCAAAAAGTTGACTCAGGATCATCTCAGGGATATGTCCTTGGATCATCTTACTTTTTCATTCTCTCGGCATCTTCTTTAGCCTCAGATGTGTGTGTGTGTGTGTATGCATGTGAGTGGGCATTCGTGTGTGTGTGTGTTTAACCATTTGAAATAATATATATTTCTTCCTCCAAATAAAAGCCAATGCTAAATAAAGAGAATACTAATGTAATTGGCCTAGTACATAGGTGAGGTCAGTAATGCATGCTTTTGCACGTGGTTGAGAAGAAAGGGAATTGTTAGTATCTCCCTCTGAGGGACACAAAAGGCCCTGGGCTGAATCCGTTCCAGGGAGTTCTCCCACAGACCCCATGCACAGGCAATCCAGTCATTCCTGAGGCATGCTCCTGGGACTACTTCACCCACACCACTCAGAGGGGAGAAACAGGTTTCCTATGGGCAATTGGTGCAAATGGTGCTAAAAATAAAAGCAAAAGCAAAGACAAAACAAACAAGGGGGAAAAAACTAGGAAGAATGGCTTACAAAAACAAATTCTGAAGAGTCACTCACTCCACCCCACGGTTGAGACCTGAGGTGCTAGGGTCAGGGAGCTAGCCATAGTCAAAGCTGTGAGGACAAGTGTACGTTAGAGTTAAAAGGCATTTTGGAGAGCAGAGGTCTGCCACCATCTTACATTTGCATACTGGCAAATCTGTATGAATTTCTACAGACTGGTAGGATTTTAAATATACATCCTAGGGGTGCCTGGGTGGCTCAGTCGGTTAAGCATCTGCCTTCAGCTCAGGTCATGGTCCCAGGGTCCTGGGATCGAGGCCCGCATCGGGCTCCCTGCTCTGCGGGGAGCCTGCTTCTCCCTCTCCCTCTGCCTGCCGCTCCCCCTGCTGTGCTCTCTCTCTTCTGTCAAATAAATAAATAAATAAAATCTTTAAAAAATAAATATATATCCTAAAGAAAAGTATTTCTTTGTCTCATGTTAGAAAAGAACTTTGGGGGGGTGGGAAAGAACTGACTTTCTTAATCTCAAATACTTAGGTCCCTTTTTAAAAAAATATTAACAATCGTTGAGGGATGACTTTATGCTAATCACATTATATGTTATCTCATCTACTCATCACGTGTTCATACCTGACATTGGTATTATTTTTCTCCCCTTTTAGGGGATAAGGAACCTGAGGCATAGAGACTAAGTAGCCTATTCAAGGCCATATACATTTGAAACAGACCTGTCCTGTCCTAGCACTCAAGTTTTGGAACCAAACTTATGCTCCCAGATGCTTTGTCTAGATTTGTTCAGCAGGAGATGGGGGGAAGGAGGTATTAGGGCAGACTATTGGAGCATGTGTTAGGGAAAAAGACTAAAATTGTAGGAGGACCTTCTGTGACACAACGTTCTGTGTACATCAGTAAATGAGAGCATAATTTTCATGATGCACTATCTTAGTACAATAGTTTAAAGACTGCACATTTTCTTTGTAATAACCTTACAATAAACTATTGTACATTTTTCCATAGACCAAAGTGATAAAATTATAAGCTCATGAATGATCACAAACAACTTGTAGATTCCTACTGAGCAAGGCATCATAATGCTCAATAAATTGAAACTATTACATTGTTGTTCTTGTTCTTATTATGGAGACATAGTATCTTGATGTCTTTAGAGCAAAAGCATTTCCACAGTCCATCTCTAACCAAACCATGGAACCTATCAGGGCTCATCTTAAATGAATCTTCTCTTCATTCAATCACCAAACATTTATTGAGGGCCTTCTCTAGGCCTGGCACTATTCTAGGCTCTGGAGATACTGCAGTGAAGGAAATAAAATCCCTACATTCTAGGGATCCTACATTCCAGAGGGAAAGACAAGCTTTGAACAAATAACAAATGTACGTTGTATGTATAGAAAAAGTAAGCTGATTAAGGGACAGAAAGGAGTAGTGCTTATCAGCTGGCCCTAATCTAGACAGGGTAGTTGGGGAAGTGCTCCCTGAAGAGGTGATATTGAAGCAGAAACTGGAATGACGTGGCTATGTGGGGGGATGGGCATCCAGGCATGGGAAGCAATGAGAGGGAAAGTCTTAAGGTGGGACCTTCACTTCTGTGTGGTGGGGAAATGGGGAAGAGGCCCGTGGGGTTGGAACACAGTGAATAAGGGAGAAAATGAGGAGATGAGTTGCAGAGTGGACCGAGCCAGGTCTCTTAGGGGCGTCTAGGCCATGCAAGGAAGGCTCTGACTTTTATTCTAGGTAAGATGGGAAGCCCCTGGATGACACTGAGCAGGAGAGTACTTATTATCTGACAATTTTAAAGAATCACTCCACTCTGGCTGCTGTTTCAAAAATAGACCATAATAACTTGTGGTGAGCATGGCATAATGTATAGACGTGTCCAGTCACTGCGTCGTACACCTGAAACTAAGGCAACCCTGTGTGCTAACTATACTTCAGCAAAAAATAATAATAAATAACGAAACAGACCGTAATATCTAATGATACTAGTGATAGGTGACAGCCACTTAGCAGTTTGGAGGTGACCGTGGTACTGAATGTCAACTGCACTGATTACTGGTGTCTCCACCCTCAACACACACAGAAACTGAGCCAAGGCAATTCAAACCTGCCCCCGAGGGAAAATGTTAAGGTGGGGGTATATGAATTGAGCAGGAATGTGAACTTAAATCATAAATATGAACTTAAAAAGTATACATTTTTTTTAAGGTATTTATTTATTTATTTATTTATTTATTTGAGCGAGAGAGCGCATGTATACAAGCCAGGGAGAGGGGAAGAGGGAGAGGAAGAAGCAGCCTTCCAGCTGAGCAGGGAGCCCTGGGGCTCGATTCCAGGACCTGAGATTATGACCTGAGCTGAAGGCAGATGCTTAACCAACTGAGTCATCCAGGCACCCCAGAAAGTTTACATGTTTCTACTGAAGCCATTATGCTACAAAGTAACAGACTTCTGTTCTGGCATAAAGTGAGCGGCGGCACCGCCAGAAATCCCAAACTCTTCCCTCCCCTCTGAGATGGACAAGGAGACACTGATGGAGTAACACAGGAATGGTCCAACTGCAGAGTGAGCTGGTGATTATTTATTCACCTCAGATTAGGGCCAGGCGAGAAGGGGAAGAGGGAAGGACAGGCATGAAAGGAGAAAGCCAGGGTGATGGGAAGCAAAGTGGGTCTGCAGGAAATTTACTAGGAGGAAATTAACACTGCAGGCCTATGAGGCACCAGGCTCCGCACAAATGTGATCTTGCTTAACTGGCACAACAACCCTGTGAGGAAAATGAGGCTCAGATATGTTCAATAGCTAGTCCAAGGTCATGCAATTGGTGAGTGACAGCAGACATTTAAGATCAGGCTTTTTACTTTTTCCCCAAAGTGTGTGCTTTTTTATGCAACATCTAGTTATACTGATGGAGTAGGACAGCAACAGTGAGAAGATTGTCCTAAATAAATGTAAAAATAAATCTTGGGCTATTCATCACCCAGGGTTTATAAACAAGCCATCTCCCTGTGGCAGGACCAAGCTGCAGAGAAATCTCAGTGCACACATAAAGAAGCATCATTTAGTTTACAGTGCCCTCACCTGCTGGATGAGAGGGGTGGGGTGTGGAGGAGGAAATATCCCCAAAACTATTTTACCTGGAACCCAATAAATAAAAAGGAAACAGAATTCCAGCTGATGAAAAAAAGACCTCTCACATCAAGCTCTCCCTTTCATGCAGGAAACATTCATTGTTAGTTTTAACCAATTCTTATTAAATCTCTACCTACTTTGGAATTCTACGGAGAACCTAAATTGCAAAATGTTTTTAAATCATAGTCAGCAGCCTGAGTCCACCTCCATGAATATCATCATCACTGGTTAATACTTTCTTTTATGCCTTCATTCAACGAATGCTTATTGAACATCAATTTTGTGCCAGGCACTGGGATAATTTGACAAAGAAATTTCTAAATCCTGCTGGTGTTCATTCTGAAGCAACCAAGTCTCCCTGACACATCACTAATTCTTAAAAACAAATACTGACCAGAAAGATCCCCAGTTAAATTGTATATAAAATCTACTGCCTTTGGAATTTGGAAATTGACACAATATGAAAAAATATGACATACCATTTATTGCCCTTTATTTTTCAGTAGTCTTGCATCTTGTTCTCATTCTCTTAAGTCTGGTTATTATTAAGTAGAGAGCATTCTCAGCACACTACAGCATATTAATTTCCTTTGGCAAACTGTCAACTGGAATGACTGATTTTTATGTGTGGTTCGCATGTGCGTGGACAGAGGCAGAGGTTGCTAAAGCTTCCTCCCGAGTTATGAAACTCAGGCCTGAGTGTGGGGAGATGAGAATCCCTTCATGGACCAGTGTTGCCCATCTGGCTCGCCACCTTCTGGTTCCACCAGCATCTCCAGAATTAATATCTGGAGGCCCTCCAAGGAAATGTTCTCCGTGGGCAGTACGCAATTGAACCTCAAGTCACGCTGCTGGAATTATTCACGCCAGAAGAGAGTATGGATTTATCTCGAAGGCCATCACTGTACTATTAGACCAGGGTGTGCTCCCTTCCTGGAGATCTGCATGTCAGAGACACTAATCCTCCTGCCTGAGGAGAATGAAATCAGGCCAAGGTGACCAAACTGCCAAACCAGGCAGCCCCACATTAGTCAGAGACCTCCCTGGGATAGCTAGATACAGAGAACGGAGAACTTTAGAACAAAGACCACCACAGAGCCAGTGGTGAGCTATAATACATTAAAAACTGGAATCACCGTGTTGAAGTTGAGAGCTGAAAGGGAGCTCAAGGTGGAATGTCTTTAGAGAGCCATCCAGAGGAAGTAGATGCTTTCTCTAAAGACATTCCACCTTGAATTGCAAAGCCAGGCCTGGACTCCACAACCCCAGAACTCCCACCCCAGCTGTGCATTTGGAGCCATCATGAGCAAATCTCCCTGGTGCTGTGTTTTCCAGAGCTGTGTTCTCGATGCACTGTCCAAAAAGCCCCCAATAACATGGTAGCTGAAAACAGGTGTAGGCCTCTCCATAGGTGCTTCTCTCCCCAACTCTTTTTTTAAATAATCTCAAACTCATAGAAAATTTGCACATAGAGTACAAAGAGTTGTTTTCCCTAAACCATTTGAAAACAAGTTGCTAACAGGATATCCTGAATCCCTAAGTACTAGAGTTTATACGTCCAATAAACACAGATAAATCTCCTATATCGTTTTTCAAATTCTCAATATATTTCTCTTATATTATCAAATACAATCATCAAAATTAGGAAATCAACACTGATACATTACTACCATCTAATCCACAGATCCCATTCAAGTTTCCTGTTTCCAAAAAACATCCTTTAGAGCAGAAGAGTCCAGTCAGAATCATGAAATATACATGTAGTTGTTACAGCCTTCTTCAACATGGAATGGTTCCTGGGTGTGTTCTTGACTTCCATGACCTCAACACTTTCAAAGATTCCAGGACAGTTTTGAGGAATGAACTCCCTTTATCTTTGTCTGGTAAGAGTCAAGTTTTTACACTTTGGGCCAGAATATCAGAGAAATGATATATAATCAGGCCGCACATGATTTGGGCTTTTCTTACTCCTGATGATGTTACCATTGATTACTTAATTAAAGTGGTTTCTGCCAGGCTTCTCCACTGAAAAGTGATTTTTCTTCCTTTTCTAATTAGTAAGTATTTTGTGAGGAATGATTCAACCTACACAGTTGTCCCATTCCTCATCAAACTTCCAATGTATTCATTCAGTTACATATATCAGCATGAGTACACAGATTGCTAGTTTATTCAAAAGGTTGTATATAATCTGTTATCAGTGTTATTTGTTTTGATACTCACGTTGTCCCACGATTGGCCAGTGAGAGCCCCAATCAAGCTGGATCCTGTGTCCTTTTGGCATGTTCTCATCATTCTTTGAACTCAGTGCTTCCAAAACAACCAGAATTTGCAGACTCATCTTGTTCTTTTCCTGCCCAGCTACTGAATCAGCCAAAGATCTGGGTGTTTGGTATGTTTGTTGCTATAGGTCTGTGACCCTCGGTGTACAGGACTGGGAAGTATATATATACACACACCAAAAACAAAAACAAAAATAAAACAAAACAAACAAAAACAAGGCATACTCTTATATTTGTTCCTGAATCTCTCTCCACATATTGAAAATCATGAGTTCACACTGAAACCCCAATTCTAATACAACACTGTAGTGTTCAATTTCATTTTCCCAATCCCATGTGTGGAATTCCCTTTTCTAGCAGTGGAAAATCTGCTTCACATTATACTGAATATATTTACTTATCTGATCAAGCTCTACTGAGGCCACTGCAGTCTTCTCCTGCAGACACCTGCCTCCTGTGCTTGAACTCTGACATCACATGGAGACACTTCTGTGGGCAGCCCTGCTTGCCTCGCTTTAACCCTAACACCCCAAACTGGGCTGTGACCAGCTGTGTGGACACTTTTCTCCGTCTGTTTGGAAGGCCCACAGAAGCTTCCTCTCACCTCCTAGAGACAACTGGTAGGGGGTGCCTGGGCGGCTCGGTCAGTTAAGCATCTGACTCTTGATTTCGCTCAGGTCATGATCTCAGGGTCATGAGATCAAGCCCTGTGTCAGGCTCCCTGTGGCTCCATGCTGGGTGTGGAGGCTGCTTAAGATTCTCTCTCTCCCTCTCCCTCTGACCCACCACTCCGCTCTCTCTCTCTCTCTCAAAAAAAAAAAGACAACTTCGTAGATTCAGCCCTCCCCAAGGGCTTTGTGGAGAATTGTTCAGGGGGGAAAATGAAAAAAAAAGAAGAAACCCTGCTCCCCTTTTTTTTCCACACGACCAACTCTGATCCCCAGCTCCAGCCTCACACTACTCCATGGTCTCCCGAATCCCCCATCACTCTTTTCTAATGTGTAAAATGGCATGAATCCCATTGTATGGTAATCATTCATACACGTATCTGTCCTTCTCACTGACTCTGACCTACTTGAGGCAGGAATTATATATAGCCTACTCATTTTTATACCCATGATCCAGAATAATACTTGACATAGAGTAGGGACACAATATATACTTGTCGAATAAATTAAATATTACATAAAAGAATGGCTGAACACTTAAGTTATAACCATCTATTCACTCCTCAGAAGCATTTTCCTTTTAATTAATGTCTCTTAAAGATTAAATGTTTTCTAGAGCCAAATGAACAAAATAGTTTGGTTTGGTAGGAGTAGATAGACCTTAGTCCATGAGTCCATTTGGGCTGCCATAACAAAAATACCATATACTAGGTAGCTCTTAAACAACAGAAACTTATTTCTCACAATTCTAGAGGCTTGAAAATTCAAGATCAAGTTATTAACAGAGTCAGTGTCTGCTGAGAGTCCACTTCCTGGTTCATAGACGGCTGTTTCCTTGCTTTGTCCCCACATGGTATAAGGGGAAAGGTTGCTCTCAGGAGTCTCTTTTGTAAGGACACAAATTTCACTCATGCGGGCCTTATCCTTGCAATCTAATCACCTCACAAAGGCCGAAATTCCTAATACCATCACGATGGGAGTTAGGATTTCAACATATGAATTTGGGGAGAACACAGATACTCAGCCTATAGCAGTGGGAATGATATTTTTATACAGGAACTGGGGCATTTTGGATCTTTCAAGTCAACTATTCTGTAGGATCTCCTTGCTTTGCCATCTTGAGGAGCTAGCCATGTAATAATAAATGTAATAAATGCTGTGTTTACAATGCTTGAGGCACTTAACAAAAAGGTGCTCTACCTGATGCCTTACGTTTCTTCTTTTCTACCTTTCCATAAGTTACTTGACCTTCCAGGCCTAGGTCACCCTTATGCCATCCAGCTGTGACTCTTTCCTCAATGACTGTAATCCATATGAACTCCTATTGCCTGAATTTCTATTGCACTTATAGTCAGTACAACAAAGCCAGCACTATATTTTTATTTAAATTATCTCTCAAAATAGGCTATAAATACCTTGGAAGTAGTGACCATCCTTCTACTTTTTTGTTATTTCCTGCAGTGTCTAAAAAAAATATTAGGTGCCTAATAAATATTTCACTGATTGATTGGTTGATTGATCAACATCTGGTAAGTGACAAGAGTGGTGTTAGTAGTCAATATCCTTTAACCTATTGTTTTAATACATACCTACTACTTTGAATAATTTCAGCTGGCTCTGGGACATAGGGGCTCTCCGTGGTTGTCTGGTACCTGGTCCAGAGTGTGAGAGCCTAATAAGTGAGATGACTAGGGATTTAATCAACTGCTCAATAATGGGAACAGAATGGTCTCTCTAGCCATGGGCTCAAAATTGGGTCAAGACAGTATTTTTTAGAAATGTATTATATTAAAACTTATTGTGCCAAAAAGAAATGAGCTATCAAGCCATGAAAAGATATGGGGGAATCGTAAGTACACACTGCTAAATGAAAGAAGCTAATCTAAAAAGTCTACATACTATACAATTCTGATTATATGACATTGTGGAAAAGGTAAAACAATGGAGACAGTAAAAGGATCAATCAGTGGTTGCCAAGGGTTAAGGAGGAGGGTAGCATGATCAGGCAGAATGCAGAGGAGTTTTAGGGCAGGGAAACTCTTTTGTATGATGTTATAATACATTTGTCCAAATTCCACAGAATGTACACCACCAAGAGTGAACCCTAATGTCAACTGTGGACTTTGGGTGATAATGGTGTGTCAGTGTAGATTTGTCAACTGTAACAAATATACTACTCTGGTGCAGGATACTGAGAGTGGGGGAGGTTGTGTGTGTCAGGAGTATATGGGAACTCTCTGTACTTCCCACACAATTTTTCCGTGAACCCAAAACTGTTCTGAAAAATAAAAGCTATTAATTTTTTTTTTTTTTAGATTTTATTTATTTTTTTGACAGAGAGAGACATACCAGAGCAGGAACACAAGCAGGGGGAGCGGGAGAGGGAGAAGCAGGCTTCCCGCAGAGCAGGGAGCCCGATGTGAGACTCGATCCCAGGACCCTGGGATCATGACCTGAGCCGAAGGCAGACGCTTAACGACTGAGCCAACCAGGCGCCCAAAAGCTATTAATTTTTTAAAAAGAGGGAACATAATGAAAGTCATCTAGAAAAAAATACTAAATGAGCGATTTCCTCTAAAGATCAAGAAAGAAAGAATGGGGACAATTATGACACCATTATGCAATGAAAAGAAGAATGACAGAACCCTGTTATTACTAAAAGACAATCTAGAAAACAAAACCGGAGTCATAGGATATTTATGGGAGGCAGGCTACATCCAACCACCACAAGAAGTATTCAAACAATGAGACATTATCTCATGTAATCTCATTTAATCCTTATTTATTCCTCACGTAAATGTGTTATTAACCCATTTTAAGATGAGGAAACTGGGGATCAAAGTTGGTAGGTGGCTTGTCCAATTTGATTAATTCAAGAAAGCAGGGTTGTCTCTAGTGGACCAAGGAGTGTGTTACACTGAGAAGATCCTACAATAAGTAAGGACCATCTTCTGTAGACCTGACAATTTTAAGAGAAGGCAGCCATCCAACCCACTAACCATATAGCATTCAGGGCATAGGAAATGGAGAAATGCATGAAACAACAGACTTCACTCGGAAGGCATAAGAAGGCTCCATAAACAAGATAGCATTAGAGCTGGGACCTGGAAGATGAGTACAATTTCTAATAAGCATGAAATGTAGGACAAAGTATTTCTGATGGGAATAATGGCAAAGGCAAAGAGGTGTAAAGAGCAGGAGGCCCAGAGTAGATGAAGTATGACCCCAAAGAGAAATAGAGAGCCACTGCATCCCTTGAGGAGGAAGGTTACACAGTTCAATATATAGTTTTGGAATATTATTTGTGGCAAATAGCAAAGGTCCTTTGGAATATCACTGTGACAGTGTGGGACTGCCAATCAGAGAGAACCAACGCTGGGGACAAGGAGACCAGAAGGAGGCAAGGGTGCTCCAATGACATCCAACTAAGGCAAAGGCAGAGCAGGGTTTATGGGAGGATAAAGCAATCAAGTCAGAAGTACTGAGGTTTGGGGCACCTGGGTTGCTCAATCCATTAAGCATCTGACTCTTGATTTTGGTTCAGGTCATGATCTCAGAGTCATAGGATGGAGTCTCAAGTTGGGTTCTGCACTCACCGCAGAGTCCGCTTCTCTCCCTCTCCCTCTTTCCCTGTTTGCTCACTCCTTCTCTCTCAAAAATAAATAAATATAAATTTTTTTTTTTAAGTACTGAGGTTTTACTCAGAAAAAGTATAGTACACTCTTCAAATTGCTTCTGAGTAACTTTTATCTCAAATGTTTGTCTAAATATCATCTCAGTGAGGTCACTTCTAACCACTCTATTTAAAATTGCAACTTCACCTCAGAGTCCCAATCCCCTTCATGTGCCTTACTCTTTTTTTCATAAAACTTATCAATATAACTGCTAACATTCTATATAATTTACATTTATAATTATTTATTGTTTTTTTTCTGTTTGTCTTCCCTCACTGGAATAGAAGTTTCATAAAGAAGGACATGTCTGGGAGCACCTAGGTGGCTCAGACAGTCAAGCATCCAAATCTTGGTTTTGGCTCAGGGCATAATCTTGAGTTTGTGGGATCCAGCCCTATGTCCATCTCTGTGTTCTCTCTGCCCCTCGCTGCTCCTGTGCGTGCTCTCCTACTCTCTCTCTCAGATGAATAAATAAAACCTTTCTTTAAAAAAAGAAAAATATGTTTGTTTAGTTTATTGATTATTCCAAACACCTAGAGCACAGCCTAAGGCGTAGTAGATGTACAACGAATATTGCTGAATGAGTGAATGAATGCGAGTGTGCGTTGACTCATGCCCAGCAGTGCTTTAACGTAAGCAACTGAGATAGCATAAGCTCTCTAGGGTACTAAGAGATAAAATATTCTTTATTAAAACATTTATACATGTAACTAGGGAGAAGTAACTAGAAAAAGGATCCATGATTAATAAAGGAATATAACACCAGTCAAGAAGACCGTATTTTTACATCTACTAAAACCTTCTTTGGTACTAATATTCTTGTAGATGGTAGTGATTGATGACAAGGAGGGATGCTTTAGGTGTGGGGATTGAGTCAAGGCAGAAATCCATGACAAGATTTGAGAAGCCATATTTATCACTTTAGCATGCCAGATTTATTTTTTTATATATTTTATCTCAATTAATTTTTGTAAAAGCATGTCATCACTGTAAGGTATTGCTATTTCTATTTAACGGAGGAGGAAACTGAGACCCAAAAAGGCAGCCAGCTTGTCCAGTGACATAGTTCGAACAAGTGCATCCAGTTTCAATGCCTGCGTGCTTATCGCTATGCCAAGAAAATTGTAACAATAATCAGGAAAAAAAATTTTATTGAACATTTATTCTGGACCAGACACTGTGCTCCTCACATTACAATAGCCCTATAAGATGGTTAACTTTAGTTTAGTGTTTTACATATGGAAAGCCTAGCAAAGAGAGTTGAAATAAATTGTTCATGAGTGCATGTCTAGAAGGTTCTAGAACTAGGACTCAAACCCAGACCTCATGGACTCTAATGCCCATGCTCATAACCACTACACCATATTGCCAAGTGGAAAACAATGATAATGCCAGATGGAACAGGCTGAGGTTTTGCTGATGTAGGGGAAAGAGAACTAGTAAAAGATCGGTTTCCACAAGGCAAGTGCAAAGAGATAAACATTTAGCAAATTAATGCAGTAATTTGAAGGGTAGTTTGAGCAGATGCCATGTGGAAGTTACCAGAGAAAACATCAGTTCTTTAAGCCAAATGGTATTTTGAGAGTATGAAAAGAATGTAATTATAAGATTTTTTACCATAAAAACAAATCCATATACATAAACACTTAGCTAGAAGGAGGACGGGGCATATTGCTGAGAATATTACGTTAAACAAGTCTTTTACTAATTAATAAGATATTGGTCATGTGAAATTACAAGTGCTCAAATGCAGTGATCTTGGCATTTGATGTACGATTACTGATGTTAATGTTTGTACAGGAATATGAATCTTTCCACTCACTTCTCCCAGCAGAGAGTCCTGTGAGGCCATGACAGAAGCTGAGAATGTCTCATCCGTGACAGTTTGGGGCCCGCCAACTCAGAGAACAGAGACAGGAGCTGTGCAAGAAAAAAAAGTCTGAAGGGAGCTGAAATCAGTCCCAAAACAAGGATGCCATGGCAGAGACCAGCAACTGCCTACAACAGATGCTGTGCTTTTCATGTGAGCCATCTTGCCTCTTGCTTTTATCTGCACATTGAGATGTACGAGATCTAAAGGGCCAGGTGGTAAAGGGAAGGAACTTAAGAGTTGACAAAGAAGGCTGACATATATGAACTATCTTACTGGATGATGAATAATTCAAAGGCCATAAGTAAAGCTAATCCATCTTTGTTACCCCAGCTCCGGGTGTGGGCCTAACAAGTTGTTCAGCAAAAGTCTGTTGACTAAAGAAGGACTGGTCTCATTGATCAACACACCTGTGATGATTCTTTGACTTTAATGTGCAGCTTGGACACACCAAGGGATAAAAACCAACTACTGAAATAATCAAACATCCCTAACTGCCTATATATAGCTCAGTTCTCTCCTGCCATGTTAGGAGATGATAACCAGAAGCAAAATTCACTAGTCTGACGCGAAGGTTGGCCTAAGTACGTTGGGTCTCAGTGCCTCATGTCAGGTACTCAGCAGGTATTAAGCGTAGGTGTGCACAGGACAATGTGGAAAGAAGAGGACACATTCACACTGACCATTATGGGAACTAGATGCACACACACACAGAGGAGAGCTCTCTAATGAAGAGCCATCTTCGCGTTAAACAGTGAGGAACACTCACATCTCTTCCCACACAGTCCAGCCTCCTCACTTTGAGGAATGGAAAAAACAAATGCTTTTCTCATTCAATCGCATTTATTCTGCAAGCAGGCACCATCTCTGCCGTTGCCCTTCTGAATGCCATGCTCAGATGGAAGTCCCTGTCTTTTTTTGCACTGTGTAAAAAAATAGTAAGTTAGAAGTGGAAATAAAGGCAAAACAACGATGGGGCAAAAGCAAAATAGCAGAGAAATACTTGACGGAGTGGAATCTAACAAACCGATTTGGTAGCTTATATTCTGCTGGTCATTTGCAAGTCCATCTTAGGAAAGTTAGAAGTTAAAAATACCGTAAAAGATCACGTGCACAACACATAATTGGTACTCGGTGAGTATTTGTTGAATTACTAAATTTCTCCCAGCTTTCACAGGACCATGCCAGATGGGAAGATTCAGCATCATTGTGACAACATGGCCAACTCTGCTCCCCTGGCTTCTGTCACACCACGCGTAGCTGATTCTCATTCTTCTCCTCACCCAGTCTCCTTCATTGGCATTCTCTTCCTCTGTCCACTCAAAGATGCTGTATCCCCCAGGGGACTGAGCTTAGCTTCTTGTTCTTCCTACTGCACACACTCCGTGTGTGTGCTGAATCTGCCCTTAGCCCCAGCCTACATGGGAACGATCCCCACGTCTCCATGTCCAGCCTGGACTCTCCCCTGAGCTTCCTGTGTCCTCGCATTCCCTGTCCTCTCCTGCTGTCCTTCCCCACGTCCTCATCAGCTCTCTCCTGGACCACTGCAGTGTCGCTCATCCTCTCCCTCAGTCTTTCTTCTCAGATCCATTCCACCCAAGCTGCTAAACGCAAACTAAACCATACTAGTCACTCGCCTCAGTTTGAATCCCCCACCCCCAACTACTACCTATGGCAGACCACTTCACCTCCCTAGTGCGGCAACCATGTGTCTCTGCTGCCTTTTCTACCCTCTGCTACATTCTTTTTTTTTTTTTTTAAGATTTTATTTATTTGTCAGAGAGAGAGAGACAGAGCACAAGCAGTGGGGGAGCGTCAGGCAGAGGGAGAAGCAGGCTCCCCGCTGAGCAAGGAGCCCGATGTGGGACTCGATTCCAGGACCCTGGGATCATGACCCGAGCCAAAGGCAGACATCCCTGCTCCACTCTTTATCTCACTCTCTAATCACTAGCAATTCAGGCTGCTTGGGACTCCATGCTGTTTCATGCCTCCCAGTCTTTGCCTTCATTGTTTCCCTAAACCCTACTCCCTTTCAAAGATCCAGTTCCAGCAGCTCCTCCTGCCCTGAGGCCTTCCTGACTTCCCCGACCCCCTGTGGACAGGGCAGGCACCCCTGATCCCGCGTTACCCTGTGTCATACCCCGGGCTATCACTGAGTTTGCCACACTGCCTTCACATGATCTGTGAGCAGCCCTTCCTCCTCCCACAGAATCTGCAGAGACAGGAGTAAGCCCGGACTTCCTTCAGCTTTGGGTATTCAGCCCATAACGTTGGTCTCTGATACAGAGGATAAAAAAAACTCAGCAAGTATCTGTTGAATACAACTGAACTGATGGTTGCAGATGTGTGCATTAATTAGCATCTCAACAGTCTCTGAGCACATGACAACTAGAGCACAATCAATTATTCCATTTCCTAAATTCCCCTGAGGAAGGAACTTGCCCCACTCAATGCCATTCAGAGGCACAATTGCTTAACTGATACGGCCAAACAGGGCCTCAAGTACTGAGAAAAGTTCCATTTCCCTCAGCCGGGAAGGTTCTGAGCCACACAACATGACGCTAGAATCCTCGTCACCTGGCCTGCCACTTTGGCGATTGGGGCCTCTGTTGTTATGACGTGATGCCTAATTAAGCATACTTCGAGTAACAGCGTCACAGCCCAGAAGAACAATTCTGCCACAGGTAGACTTCCCGTTAACTTCACCGGAATTCCCATTTCTCTGTCTCTGCCCTGTGTGCAGAAATAAATTGCTGATTTTGTTGATGCAAGCACATTCTCAAACAACTTGCAACTACTCCAAATACCAACGACCACGTGAGAGGGGGAGGAGATGAAATGCAGTTTGTTGGAAGTAAATTCTTGATTATGTTGGAATTAAAGGGTATGTGCTTTGCTGCATTCTCAAGAGTTCCAGAGAAGAGGCACAGCAGTGTTTTACCCCTCTGCCAAACACAGGGCTGGCAATTTGCTGTGCAAAATAAACAGATGGAGAAACATAGAAAGGTTACCACCATCCCTGCTTTTTAACTACATTCCTCAAGGGTCATCACAAAGAGAGAAGTCATAATTATAGCAACAGAGCGGGGCTTCTCTTGCCTCTTGGAAAGCTTTATAGGCCAGTTGTTTACTGCTAACTTTTGGTGAAAGACTAGTTTAAGTATATCAAAATTTTATGGCCCGAGCGGGAGCCATTACATATGGAAACTGACCTGACTGTTAGTTACCAGGGGGGCCAGAGACTGGTATTCAAAAAATAATAATATGACTATTGCAAAGAGAGATCAAGATTGTCCTAAGAGATCGTTTTGAGGAATCAAGGCACTAGTTTTCTGCCAGCTCGATGTGCAGGGACAATATGTGTGTTGACCCCACTGAAAGAGAGAAAAAAAGGAAAGAAGCTCTACCCTGAGAATTGGTGAGTTGGCATACATTTATAGAGTTGGAAACAAGTCACAGCTAGCATCCAGGGCTCACCTTGAGGTTACTGAATAGATATGAAATAAAACTCCAAACAGCCCGATGTGTACTAAAGACTGGCTGACATTCAGCTCTTTGCTGAGCTGTTACAGATACACAAATGGTGGTGAATGCTGTGATGTCCAAGTGTTCTTAATCCCCTCTGTTGCTTCGTGGCTTTTCCCATGGTCAAGAGCTTCATCCAATGGGGCGCCTGGGTGGCTCAGTTGGTTAAGCAACTGCCTTCAGCTCAGGTCATAATCCTGGAGTCCCAGGATGGAGTCCCGCATTGGGCTCCCTGCTCAGCGGGGAGTCTGCTTCTCCCTCTGACCCTCCCCCCCCATGTGCTCTCTCTCGTTCTCATTCTCTCTCTCTCTCAAATAAATAAATAAATCTTAAAAAAAAAAGAGCTTCATCCAAGGCATTATCCTTTCAGACCTGTTTAACTGGGCTCCTACCTGAAGACTTTCCCTTTTCCAATCCCTTCATTCCAACCTGACCTTGGTTGTGTAGACCTTAAATACTATTTGGGTAGCGCAAATATCCACCCACTTCCACTCTTTTAGGGAGCTGTTGGGTCCCTCTTAAACCCTATGTTTCAGGCTGAGGGGAAGATGCTCCTAATCATAAATACTCCCTCCTAGACACAGGGGTAAGCGCTTCACCTGGAGGGGACTAATCATGGCACTCCATTGCCTTTGCCACAGTCGGGGTACATGCTCAAAATTTTTACTGGTATGGAATCAGCAAAATTTGAGACTTCTGCACAGATGGATTTACTGTGAAGCTAAAGAGGTTCAATCCTTCGGGTGCATTACTAGAACAGGCTCCTGGGGGTCTTGGACATGCTGGGAGTTATAGAGTGTCCTAGTGCGGAAGGAGTGAAGGTTGCAATCATGAGCATTTTGATGTAGGCACTGCTGGTAACTCACCTAAAAAAAAAAAATCTCAGAGGATGGAGACCTGAATCTTCAAGGCTCCAATACTTTGGTGAGGTTTTTTTTATTCTAAATAATTTCTAATTTATATATGTAAGTTTACGTCCACAATTTTCTATTCTTTTTCTTAAAGAGGGCCCCTCAAATTATATAAATGGCAGGCTACTATTCCAAAGCACAGCTCTATGTGTATCACTCTTCGAAATCTCCTCTGAGATATGTCTCATCCCCAGCCACCTTCCTCACGACCCTCCTGCCCACGTGCATCCCGGGTTCCATCCTCCCCACTTCTTCACTCCTCCAAGGTCCTGCACTTTCCAGCTTAGTCTATGCATACCCTTTCCACCTGGGAATGCCCACTGGGTCAGCCAAAGACCGATCCTTCAGGCCCTGAGAAAACCCCACCTCCTCCATGAGGTCATCCCGAATTTTACTTCTACTGTCTCTCCATGCTCCTTGTAGAAAATGAATGAATCTTTGCTTAATGAAATTGGATTAGGTTAGGATACTCATTGCAATGGACCTTGCATTAGTTACCTGCGTGTCCATTTTTTCGTCTTTATGAACTTCTGGAGGGCAAGACTCTATTTGCTTCAAGTTTACATCTCTATAGCTCCTATCATGGCTGTGCACAAAATGAGAGCTCAACAAATAACTGAACTGAATTGAAGAGATGTGCTCATTAAATGGTTGCCGATTGACTAGAGGATTTCTATTTTGGCACATACATCCTGAGCTCAGAGACCTGGTGTGCTGCCATGGAGGCAACCATTTCTTTCCATTTTTCAGGTTTTCCTCCTTCAGCACAAGGAAGCGCACGGTGGGAAAACAGGTACAGCAGTCTTTACTATCCGGAGTGGAAACCGAAGTCCTGTTTAAACGATTTCCCTTCGCCTCACAATCCCAGCCCCCAATTATAACTCATTATGCTCCTGCGAGTCCCTGCCTAGCACGGGTTATTGGTTTGTAATATCCCCTGGCAATCAATATCTTACCTTCTTACAACTTTCACTAAACAAACCTCGCTGGAGGGTATTTGAAGAAAGGCATAGCCAGGGAACCTGACAGGTAGACCAGCAAAGCAAAACCACTTTTCCAAACCCTCTGTTGAGGGAATAAAAGCCATCTATGTAAATAAATAGCAAGGCCAACCACTTTTCATAGTGGTTAATCTGCTTCTACTCAGGGTATGTGAGGAGAAAACAATGAAGATTGTAAATTGCACACTGGCCTGGATTGCTCAGTACAGATTCAAGGCATATCACTTGGGGTTAGCTGGGGGTGATTTGTTAACCATCTGTTAGTTTTTGTTCAAAGAAAAAAATTGTTCTTCATGCAATTTTTAGGTCCAGATCTACCTGGCAGGGCCTTTGCTGTATTGTATGGACTTGTTACAAGGATGCTGTTTGCCCCAGAATATTTCCTTTGTAAGGCTGGAATTTGAAGCTCATTCCTTTCGCAAGCTCAGGCTGCCAGGATGAGGAAGGCATCTTTCTTTCCTACTAGCCCCAGGTATGTATCTCACTTACAATGCAGAGAGAGTAGCTCAGACAATCAGCGGAGTAGCTAGAATCCACACGCAGACACGGCAAAAAAAAAAAAAAAAGGATTCCATTTGGGCTCAACCTCTGCCTGGTCCAGGAAGATTGAGTTTGCTATCGGTGTCTGAACAAGCTCCCAGGGGTTAGTGAGCTCTCCCATTCGAGGCTCCCCTTTGTCACAGGGTAAAGAATTTATTAGTGAAAAATTTCAATTTCAGACTTTAAAATTGTCTTGCTTGGCCTCAAGTTCTGTCCATACCATGTATTTATAATACACTTCCTATCATTGTTTGAACATCTTTTTTCACCCTGTAATCCCTTCCATGTTTGTTTATAAAGGGATTTTGCTTTAAAACAGAGGAATTATTACTTCATTTGAGCGGTTTTATCCAGTGTCCCAAAGGATTCTTAACAGGCTCATGGCAGTTCTTAATGGATTTAGCGGGGAAGGAAAGCTGCGCATGCGCAGTGCCCAGGCGCTGGTCAGTCATCAGAGCTCAGAGGGCGCTGCGCCGGCCAGCCCACGTGGGGATGGCGTATGTGCATCACTACCTTCACTTGCTAGAGCTGCCACAGGAAAGAGCCACAGCCTGGGTGGCTTGAAACAACAGAAACTTATTGTCTCACCATTCTGGAGGCTGGAACACTGAGACCAATCCATCGGCAGGGTGTCTTCTGACAGTGGTAAGGACGGGTGGATTCGGTTCCAGGCCTCTCCTCTCTGCCTTCATCTTCACATGGCATTCTTCCTGTGTGAGTGCCTCTGTGTCCAAATTTCTCCTTTTTATAATGATACCAGTTATATTGGCTTAAAGCCCACACTAATGATCTCATCTTAACTAGTTACATTTGTAATGAACCTATTTGGAAAAAAAAAAAAAAAAGGCCACCTTCTGAGGTACTTGGGGTTTGGACTTCAACACAACGATTTGGGGATGGAGACACGATTCAACCTATAACAATCACTAAGGAGACACCGGGAGGCCCTTGGAAAAATCCCACTCCATGGGTCAAGACTTTATGTCATTTATCAATGACAATCTAGACTAGGATATGCTTTGGTAAAAATAACTCATGGCTTAACATACTAAAGGTTTGTTTCTCATTCATGTCAAAGTCTGATGTGGGTCTGGTAGCCTTTTTAGGGATAGAGGAGAGAGACAACTTTCCTTTAACAGTGAGTCAGGGATCCTCCAGGCTGCTTTCACCTTGCATCTCCAACATCTCAAACTTCTTCCTTTCCAGCCTTGCAAATAGACAAGAAGAGCATGGAGAACTCACCCTTGTTCTCAACTGCTTTAGATTAGAAGTAACACATATCATTTCTACTGCAAGTGAATAGACCAGAATTCGTCATGTGATCTCAACTCAACTGCAAAACAGGCTGGAAAATATAGAACAGCATATGGGTGTTTGGTGAGCACAAACTACCCTTGCTAAATCTTCCTTCACCTAGAACATGATAGGTTTGATAAGCAATTCTAGGAGGTAGAATAGAAAAGCATTAGTTTAAAACCCGGACTTTGAAGCAAGACTGGGTTTGAATGCTAGCTCACCACGTAGTAGCTAAGTATATTGACCAAGTCACTTCATCTCTTTGTTCCTCGTTCTCCTCCTTATAAAAGGGGGATAATAATACTTCATATCTAATAAGCTTTTTCTGAGAATTCAGTGTTAAGAGTTTTGAATATAAGTGTTTCTAGGGCATGATACCACAAGAATTGAGCCATTTCATTTGCAGAAGATAATTTACAGATCTTAAAACAAACAAAAATGTGGGGGAGGGTCATATATGAAATATTTTGAAAATTTTATTGATCTCAGTCCTGAGTAATTATGTGTCTTGGTGCTTAGTAAAGTTTGGCAGCGCGAATGAGAAAGAACAGTCATAATTGATGTCATCACTGTCAATCATTTCACTTATAAAAGTAAGTTAGGTCGTGTTTCTCCTATAAAGCTGGGAGCAGTTGTTTCTGTAGAACATTGTTCACCCCTTACACAGATGAGAGAGCCTCCATATTAGTGGCAAAATTACACCAGAAAAGTTACAAGAAAGAGTGCAAGTAATAATCTGATTCTTTTTTTTTAAGATTTTATTTATTTGAGAGAGAGAAAGAGAGGGGGAAAGCACAGAGGGAGAGTGAGAGGGAGAAGCAGACTCCCAGCTGAGCAGAGAACCTGACGTGGGGCTCAATCCCAGGACCCTGAGATCATGACCTGAGCCATAGGCAGACGCTTAACCAACTGAGCCACCCAGGTGCCCCAATAATCTGATTCTCAGTATCATCCTTAGTAGAGATAAAAAATAGGACTTCGTTGAAAAAACCTTTTTTATATTTTTAAACTTTTTAAATTGAGGTAAAATGCACATAACATAGAATTAATCATTTTAATATGTACAATTCAATGGCATTTCATATATTCAAAATGTTGTGCAACCTACTTCCAAAACATCTTCATAGCCCTAATGGACATCCTGTAACTATTAAGTAGCAGTCACTTCCCATCCCTTATGGCCTCTGAGCCCTTGAAAACCAATCTCCTGTTTTCTGTCCCTATGGATTTATCAACTGGGGATATTTCATATAAATAGAATCATGCTATATGTCACCTCTGTGCCTGGCTTCTTTTGCTTGCATAATGTTTTCAAGGTTTATCCATGTTGTAGCATGGATCCTTTTAATGAGTAAATAATACTCCATTGTATGGATTTACCATGTTTTGTTTATCTGTTCATTAGTAAATGGACTTTTGAGTTGTTCCCATCTTTTGGATATTGTAAATAAGTGCTGCCATGAACATTCATGTGTAAGTTAGGTTTTTTAAAATATCTGTTTTCACTTCTTTTAGGTATATATCTAGGAGTGGAATTTCTAGGTCATATGGTAATTCTATATTTAACTTTTTGAGAACTGCCAAACTCTTCTCCACAGTGACTGCACCATTTTGTATTTCCACTAGCAACATGCCACTGTTCAATTTCTCTACGCCCTCATCAACATGTCATTTTCTGTATTTTTTTTTTAATTGTAGCCATCCTTAGTGGGTAGGAAGTGGTAACTCATTGTGGTTTTGATTTACATTTCTTTAATGTTAATGATGTTTAGCGTCTTCTCATGTGCTTGTTGGACATTTGTATATCATCTTTGGAGAAATATCTATTCAAATCCTATGCCCATTTTTAATTGGGTTTTTGTCTTTTTGTTGTGGGGTTGTAAGAGGTCTTTATGTATTCTGGATACTAAGCCCCTTATTATATGTGATTTATAAATATTTTCTTCCACTCTGCAGTTTGTATTTTCACTTTCTTGATAGTGTCCTTTGATCAACAGAAGTTTTTAATTTTGATGAAATCCAATTTATCTTTATTTTTTTTGTTGCTTGTGCTTTTGGTATATCTGAAAAAGCCTCTTGGAAGATATTTATTTTTTTAAAGTTTGACTCACAAACCAATTAGAAAGAAAAACTAATTTATTAATCAAGACCTGGAAAGAGGAAAGCAGTCTTCTGTGATCCTCGCCACTTATCTTTGATCAAGAATTTACTAAAATTAGTTTCCAATTTGTAATATATTTCCTCAAAACATGTGTCTGTCAGTACTATGTCTTTGTAGTTATATGGAGAATCAGACAGGTATGAGAAATATGCAGAATACAATTAGATGTCATTAAGTGCTATGGCCCAGAGAAGCAAAGAGAATATGAAAAAGATCCAGAATTTAATCAGGAAATTTAGAAAATAAAGAGCAAACTGTTGGCAATTCATTATATCCTGGTTGGGGGCAGAGACTGGCACCTAACCAAATTACCTGAAGCAATTAGATAAAAACATATCTTGAACCCAGAAGATAAGCGTTGCTACACGAACCTCATCTAAAGGATGTAACTCAAAGTCTTCGTTTTCATAGAGAGTACTAAAAAGAGCTCCAGGTGTCCATATTTGAGATAAAAAGAATAAACCTGAACATGCAAAGCCTCAGATTTCACATCTGAGATGAAAACACTATTCCCTTCATGAGTGTCTTTCCAAATCCAGGATGGTTTAGTATTAATTATACAGATGATGAAGTATTAATACTTTTGTGTCAAGTTCAAGAATAGGTTTTTTTTTTTTTTAAGATTTTATTTATTTATTTGAGAGAGAGAGAATGAGAGAGAGCACATGAGAGGGGGGAGGGTCAGAGGGAGAAGCAGACTCCCTGCCGAGCAGGGAGCCCGATGCGGGACTCGATCCAGGGACTCCAGGATCATGACCTGAGCTGAAGGCAGTCGCTTAACCAACTGAGCCACCCAGGCGCCCAAGAATAGGTTTTTAATCATTGGGACAATCTGTTTATATTCAGTATTTAAAGTGTTTGTAATGATTTAGAATTGGCATAATAGAGATTCTGACAGATTAGCCTTGTGATTCCAATTTAAAATATGTAATTAACTTGTGATTCAAGTTGAAGGTGTAAGATTTTTGACTAAGTTTGTAAACAGAATAAGAATGCTTAAGAGAACTAGATTTACTATATTTATATGTTTAATAATTTATTAGACTGGAAGACAGTTTTGTTCATTAGAGATATAAACTTGTCTTGTCTGGTCAAGTACCTAAAGTGCTTAAAAAGAAGACTGAATATTACATTTACAGCTGCGGTTTAAAATGCCCACGCTTGTAAATGAGACTGATTGTTTAAAGAGATATTGGTTTGTTAAATCGATCAGACACATAATCAATTCCTTAAAGTCATGGTTCTTAGTTATTAAAAAATTTATACTTTTAATAACAACCATATTTGTAAGTTGAACTTCAAAATTTAGGAAAAACTACAGGGCCTTAATTTTAAGAATTCAATACTAATCGAAATTATAGGTAAGCCTGATTGTACAATATACTGGATTTTGAAATTCTCAAATTTTATAAATAATGAGGGTGGTTTCCAATATAGAGAATCTCTAGTAATGGACTAATGGATATTATAAAGTAATTTCTCATTGATCTATTTTTGTTTGGATTGCATTATTTAGAAAGAGCCAGAGAACTTTCTGGCTAGCAAACTAGATATGGTAAGCTGAAGATGGTTCTAGCCCTAAGTTACAGTTAATATGACTCCTAGGACTTGAGTGGTTTTTGGTCACAAAAAAATCAAACAGAAAATGAAAGAGAAATGGTCAAAATCCTTAGATAGACAATATATTTGAAGCATCCCCATCTATAAGTCATCTAACAGACTGCAGTTATGTGAGATGCTCTTCTGTCATCATGCCCACTCGAGTTGTTTAATCAAGGAGCAGTCCTTCTGAGATAAGAGAAATGCAATTAATGAGCAAAGGTCAACACGAGACAGACTGGGTGTAGGCAATTCCACATAAACTAGGGAAAGGCTTAGCTTTTTTTTTTTTTTAGTAAGTGGAAAAGTCAGTCTCCTTCCAAGCAATTAAAAAAAGAGAAAAAACAGCTTTAGAATAAGGTATTGTTCTCTGAATTCTGCTAATGAAGAAATATAATTGCTGCAACTAATACGTGTCTCTGAAACACTGGTGGGGACTAAATCTCCCAAGAAAGACAAGGTCTTGACATTCAGGATGGCTGAGCTCAACATCCTTTTAAACTGCTTGCATATGACTTTGTGGTTTTAAAATGGAAAACCTTTAAAGACCTGAAGGAGTGAATAACTGATATATTTCTCTAGTGGAAAATGAAGTGCCATCAGATGGCTTAAAAGTATGTCTTTGGAGTCAGATACCTTGGGTTCAAATCTTAGCTCAGCCACTTATTAAATGAATGACCTTGGACAAATCACTAATCCTCTGGAAGTTCAGTTATTTAGTAGAGTCATAAGTAGAGAAGGTAATAACTATCTCTTCGGGTCATGAAATATTGGAAAGAGCTTAGCACCATGATCAACACGTAAGAACCACTCAATAATTTATATCGCTGCTTTCACTTGCATTGTTAGATGTAGGAAATTTCTGTAAAAGGACACGAATCCCCCATTTACATGGTTTCAGTCTTTTTCTGTCTCCAGCCTCTGGCCAAGAAATATACTTTAGTGTTTTACATTAAGTTTGTGTTTTTCATACTGCTTAAAGCAAGTTATCTTTAAGAATCAAGAGTGATACACTGTCATCTGTTAAACATTTGAAGAAAGGACATAAATGCTGAAGGCTTTTATTAAAATGTCTCTAGATATGAAATAACATTATTCTCATTGAATGGTCATAAATTGAGAAATATGAGGAAAGCCAGTTGGCACAGCTGTGAACATCTACTTATTGTAAAGCAAAAGTTGACTTTTAAATACTTTATCTATGTACAAAACTACAAAATTATTAAAATGTGTGATAGTTTAGGAATGTTAGACACAATTTGGTTGTTCTCTTAATTGGTGTTTCAGTACTTCACTGTTATTTAAATTAATTCTCACAGATCAGCCTTGACCAGTTAAAAGCATTAATAAAACAACCAGGGTCATACCTTGTATGTTGTTGAGTAAATTTGGGAGCCTGGGGATGAATATAGGGAACAGTGTCATCTAAGGTCTCTGAGGACTCCCTGGAAAATAAGGCTTCTGAAAACCACCCCATGGCTCACATCCAATTACCTGAATTTCCATAAAGACAGTCTTCTTGTAAGAAAACTGCTCTACTTGATAAATATTTATTACAATGGGACTTGAAACTGGATTTAGTGGCAAATGGCATTTTTCAAAACAATGTGTTTCCTATGGTTTCAATAAGTAGCAATTTTTACTGAACTTATAAGAAACTGGGATTTCATTTTTTTCATTAAGGAGTATTTCAAATAAATCAGGATTTCATTTTTTAATCATTTTTTTATCATGAATAAAGGAATTGTATACAGATATGGACCAGCTGTCCTTGATCTTCATTAGAAGGGGGAAAATTAAATTAGGAAAGGAAGCCCTCGAATGCACAGGACATTTAAAGGATGAGAATAACCAAAGAAGGTTTTGGAACCTCCATGCTTGGAGGTCTTCCAAAGGACAGTCCACAACCCACCCGGGGTGACGAGGTCCTCCTGGGTCAGATGCCATTGCAAAGACCCAATTAATCTAAATATTCCATTTTTGACAGATATACTCTTGGGGTTTCTATGACAGGAAACTGAAATTTATAGTTGAGGAGTGCATCTATGATTGTTAAGCACTGAAATATCTGCCCAAATTAGCCTGACCCAGGATGTGGACTTTGATCTCAAAATGGTTGAATCCTGAAAATACTGTCATTGTCTTTAAAAGCCCCAAGAACTGGAGACAGCTTTTTAAGTAGTATAATTAGTATGGAAGCATAACCTAAAAGAAGACTTCATCACACCCAGCAACTGGGATGGTCCTTCCTAAGACCCCCATGTACCAAGTTAAGAGAAAAAATCTTAAAACTAACTAAGGCACACTTAGGGCTCAAAAAATTGGAGCACTTAAGAGGATTTATTTAAATCTCCCAAATAACAGCTTGAAAACAAATCCTATTAAATGCTCCATTTCCCTATTCTTGTCACAAATTTTTGCTTGGCCCTTTCTCTTTTATTAAACTCTGTAACTATTCATTATATTGCAACATAACTTGAATGGTTGTTAGCAATCACCTGCAGCTACTGGCGTTTTTGAAAGCAAAGCCTTAAGATTGCCCACGTGGTAATGTTGGATTATGAAGATATGATTCATCAGAGAAAATAAACGGAGGCAAATTTTTGAAATGCTGTGAACACACACCCTCTTCTTCAGATCTTTTCCCCCGTTAGCATCACCTGCAAGAACTGTTTGCTCTAAAAAGGATTGCCAAAACCAAGTTTTCAACTGAATATATACTACTGTAAAAATCCAATGGGCTTTGGTTGTCCCAGAGGCTGGTAAGGAAGACCAGCCAGGTCTTATATGCAAGAAGACTCAAGGAGTTGAGAAAGCCTTAGAGATACGGGGGCTGACACATGACTGCCAGGGCTAAGATCCTTGCACTGTCTAGGAGGGAGGCTTCCCACAAGCACAAGCAGTGCACCTGATAGACACTGTGAAGGGATGAAGAAGATGATGCTGATGGTCCACTGGGGGAAAGAAGCCATCCTAAGAAGAGAAAGTGGAAGTCCAACACTTGACCAAGGGACATGATTGGGGGGCGGGGTATGGGTGGTCACAGGGGAGGAATGACTTTGAATATCTCTCAGTTTGGTGACACTCATTATCTTCAAAGGAAAATGCATATAATAAATACTGAATCACATGGAAGAGGCAAGCTGTCAGATATGAGAAATGAATAAAGCAAGAGAGAGAAGAGTGTTTTCCCCCTTCCATGTGGAGACCACTGGAGCAGGACCAAACAACAACTGGAACTAAGCTACTTGAAAATAGCAGAAGAGAATACCATAAATACCTGGGAGCCTCACAGCCATTGCTGAGCATCAGGGCAGAAATAACAAGATGAGACATGTAGGTGTCAGCTGTATGAAAAGACTTGATAAGAGACCACAGGACACTTCTTTCATTGCTAGGAAGGATTTGCAAGAAGTAGGGTTCCAGGGATTTCACCGGTGGGGGCTAAGCCAGAGATTATTGTTTTCCACCATTATTGTGATCCTGTTGGGGTGCAGATAAGAATCCCATAGAAAGCAAGTATAAATGGTATACTGAGCAATCTGAACCCTAAAAGGCTCAGTCCTGTTGCATACTTCTTATAGGAGAGATACACCCTGACATGATTTCTTCCAATCGCCTCTCTTTATCTGCACCTCCTTGCTGCTGGTGCCCCTTCATCTGGCACTTGGTCGGCATCCTGGCCAGATGGTACAAGCCCAACTAGCTCCTACAGAGTCCTAAAGGTCCAAAAGGAACTCATAGACCTCTACTAAGATAAACAGTAGTATGACTGTGGGCAATATTTCCATTCCCTCTCTTCCTGATAATATTTCATTCCCATCTCTCACCAGCTCCTTTACCCTTTATTCAAATCAGCAAATCCATTTTATATGCAGGTGTCCGCCTGTAGAAAAGAAACCAGTCTCCTTTTTTTTTTTTCTTATTAAAGTCCCCCTTACAAATTTAAGAGGTTCTCTTAGATCTCCCCCTCACTTTATTCGGTGGGTGGAGGAGGTAGATGTTCCAAGAATGTAATACCCACTAAGCAGACAAATTCTCTGATTATTCTTCTTGACTCCTTTATAAAATGGAGAGGATGATAAAAGAGCTAGTTTGACCATTTTTTAAGTAGGTTCTGCAAGATTTGGGGAGGCTGCATTTAGAATGGGAGGCCTACTGTTCTCCTTTTAGGGGATTTAGCTGCATATTTGAGGCACAGAAACAGTTCAGTTTGACATCCTGTTACATCAAGTAGACACCTTAGTAGAGAGACTTCAAATGAGGCAGCAGAAATGCTGCTACTCAAAGGAGCAGTCTCAAATCTTTCTTAAGGTTATGCCACTGTCATTCTGTTGATACAAAATATGACAGCAATTATTATTTTTTCTCTCTGTTCTATGGACAATGAAAGTGGAACTCAAAGATTAAGCAGCTTGACCAAGATCACACAACTAATAAATAAGGGGTGAAGACAAGACTCTCAGTTCTGTCTTGAACTGAACTTTACCATTTGACTTCTTTTTTGTCATACTGTCACTAGTATCTCATACTTTGTCCTCTTAATCGTGAATCTCTTATCTGATTAAATCAGTATCCATGGGTTTATGTGCCTGAATACTTGTTACTAAAAACATAGCATCTCAAGTAGATGTTATTTGGACATTAGCCTAAACTTACAGCTAGATCCTCTATATGCAAGGGAGTAATCATTTGTAAGTTGATTCTTCATATTCTAACTCTAATTGTTTTGGTACAGTTGAGAATTTATTCTCTAGTCATGTGAGGAGAGCCCGGATTCGATACGTATGATAGTTCTTATGTAAATATTCTCAACTCAAGACTATCTCATAATGTACATCCTCTAATAAACAACAGGCCAATTACAGGACAAATAGGGGAAAAATCATTAGTGAGACTAGATCTAGCATATCTGGCTTCCCAGGCAAATACTTCTGCAAGAGAAAAAAAATTCATCGAACTCAGCTTGACCCTAAAGAAACTGCAATTATATTTAATCATTTTATCATGTCCAATACAGCATATCAACAGTACTGGTGAATTTTAACATTGTGTCTAGAAATATTGCTAAATAATGACACATAGATTTGGTTACTTTGTATAGGGTAGCCAACTTTTAATTTTTTTTCAGATTTTTAGAGACGGGTTTTTTTTTAAAGATTTTATTTACCTATTTATTTTTTAGACAGGGAGGAGGAGAGAGAGAGAGAGAGCATGAGCAGGGGGAAGGGCAGAGGGAGAGAATCTCAAGCAGACCTGCCGCTCAGCATGGATCCCGGCTCAGGGCTCTATCCCACAACCCTGAGATCATGACCTGAGCTGAAATCAAGAGTCAGATGCTTAACCGACTGAGCCACCCAGACACCCTGGCATTGGGGTTTTTTAGAGAGGTTTTAGGTTCACAAAAAAATTGAGAGGAATGTACAGAGATTTCCCATATACCTCCTACCCCCACATATACATAGCCTCCTGCATTATCAGCATCACTCATTAGAGTGATGCATTTGTTACAACTGATGAACCTACTACACTGACACATCATAATCACCCAAACTTCATAGTTTACATTAGGGTTCACCCTTGGTGTTCTACATCCTGTAAGTTTGGACAAATGTATAATGACATGTATCCACCATTACAGTATCACACAGAGTAGTTTCACTGCCCTAAAAATCCTCTGTGCTCCACATAATTCATCCCTTTCCCCCACCTCAAGCCTGGTTTCAAACCACTGATATTTTTCTGTCTCCATGGTTTTGTCTTTTCCAGAAAGTCACATAGTTGGAATAATACAGTATATAGTCTTTCAGATTGACTTCTTTTTTTTGTTTGTTTTCATTTACATTCCAGTTAGTTAACATACAGTGTAATATTTGTTTCGAGTGTAGAATTTAGTGATTCATCCCTTACATACAACACCCAGGGCTCACTTGGTAATATGCATTTAAGTTTCCTCCATGTCTTTCCATGGCTTGATATCTCATTTCTTTTTATCCCTGAATAGTATTCCATTATCTGGATATACCACGGTTTATTTAAACATCTGTGTGGACAGGTTTTTGTGTGGACATAAGTTTTCAGGTCCTTTGGGTGAATACCAGGAAAGCAATTGCTGGATCATATAGTATGTTTAGTTTTGTAATTAACCCCAAACTGTTCTATAATGGCTGTTGCATTTTGTATTCTCATCAGCAATGAATGAGAATCCTTGTTGCTCTACATCCTCTCTAGCATTTAGTGTTGTCAGTGCTCCAGATTTATGCCATTTTAATAGGTGTGTAGTGGTATCTCATTTTAATTTGCATTTCTTTGATGACATAAGATGTGAAACATCTTTTCATATACTTATTAACAATTTGAGTATCTTCTTTGGTGAGGTTTCTGTTACAGTCTTTGGCTCATTTTTTAATCCAGTTGCTTGCTTTCTAATTGTTGAGTTTCAAGAGATCTTTATATATTTTGGATAACAGTCCTTTATCAAATGGGTTTTCTGCAAATATTTTCTCCAAGTCTGTGGGTTTTCTACTCATTTTTTTGACCAACTTTTAATTTTGTCCTGAGTTTTTCTAACATGACTCAGGACATCTAAGACAAAGACCAATTTAAGTTCTTAAGACTGCAAGGGTAAGGGCCAGGGCCCAAGCCAAAGTGAATTCAAAAGACAAATGCCACTTTATGAGTTTGGGAATGAAGAGGCTTTATAGATAATCCAGTCTAACTCCATCTTGACCTCCCTATCAATTATTGGTATCCTATTACATATCATATCTGAAAAAGATTGTTTGACCTGGTGGTTTCCAAACTTGGTTTTATATCAAAATTATCAAAGAAGTTTAAAAACAATACAACTCCTAGACTCCCAGTCCTGGAAAGAATTCTCAAGTGGGCTTGGCAATCTATATATTTATGCACCCTCTCTAGGTCCCTCTGATACAATCCAGCCCACCTTCAGACTATTCTGACTATTAGAAAGTTCTTCCTTCTATTGCCTCAAAATGTACTGAACTGTAGATTTATATTCATTGGTACAAATTTTAGTTCTTGAAGCAAAATGAATAATGATTCTTCCCTCTTCTCCCCAGCAGCTTTCAGATACGTGAAGGCAACTACTTTGTCCTATATGTCCTTCTCCACTTTCAAACTATCTTGAGGCCTGTGATCTCCAGCTTTTCTAACCTTTCCCATCATGCCAAGATTTAAGTCCCTTTATCTTCCAGGTTGTCTTTCTCTGATGCTCCTCGAGTTATTTTATTAGTTTTAGATCTTTGATCCATTCAGACAGTGTACCCATTTTTGCAAACAGAGATCACATTAGTTTATAGGTGGTCATATCACACATGGTCCATTGACTAAGATCTCCAAATCATTTTTTTAACAGAAGTTGTTGCCAAGCTAGTTCCCTCCCTCTTTCCCTAATTCTGTATCATTGTAGTTTGTTGACTTTTTATTTAGACCCACATGCATGACCTTACAGTTAAATCCTTTAAAAACTTGTCTTCTTAGATTCTGCTTATTCCTTCAGCTTGTCAATATCTTCATTCATACTAGTCATTTTTTCCTCCAAAGTGACTTGGTTCTTCAAAAAGTTAAAAATAGAACTACCCTATGATCCAGTAACTGTACTACTGGGTATTTACCAAAAAAAAAAAAAAAAAAAAAAAAAACACTAATTCAAAGAGAAATATGCACCCTTAAGTTTATTGCAGAATTATTTACAATGCCAAATTATGGAAGCAGCCCAAGTGTCCATCCATAGATGAATGGAAAGGAGATATGGTATATGAGTACAATGTGTACAATTCAGCCACAAAAAATAATGAAATCTTGCCATTTGCAACAACTTGGATGGAGCTAGAGACTATAAAGCCAAATGAAATATGTCAGTCAAAGAAAGACCAATACCATATGATTTCACTCCTATGTGGAATTTAAGAAACAAATGAGCAAAGCAAAGAGAGAGAGAGACAAACCAAGAAACAGACTCTTAACTATGAGAACAAACTGATAGTTACCAGAGGGGAGGTGGGATGGATGAAATAGGTGATAGGTGATGGGGATTAAAGTGTACATTTATGATGATGAGCATTGAGTAATATATAGAATTGCTGAATCACTATATTATACACCTCAAACTAATATAACACTATATGTTAACTATACTGGAATTAACACAAAAAACTTAATAATAAAAAAAGGAGTAGCTCTTTTGTAAGTTCTTACATAGTTTTTTAAAAGATTTTATTTATTTGAAAGAGAGAGTGAGAGAGAGAATGAGCAGGAAGAGTGGCAGAGGGAGAAGAAGAAGCAGACTCCCCTCTGAGCAGGAACCTGATGCTGGGCTCGATCCCAGGACGCTGAGATCATGACCTGAGCAGAAGGCAGATGCTTAACCAACTGGGCCACCGAGGCACCGCAGTTTTTATGTATTCTCCTTAGTTTCCTTAACTCCCAGTCACCAAATCTCTGGGTTCCTAACATGTTCCGTTGTCATGGGAGTAATGACATTTAGAGTACAACCTTCTGTGCTAGGAGACTCAACATCATGTAGAATATCTTGGTTTTCTTAAAATTTCTTTGTCCCCTTGGCTCTGTTTTCCCTGTATAATTTCAGTTCTGTCATATTTAGTTTCAAGATTAGTTCCCTTCACAAACAACAAGCAAAAACAATTAAGGGGTTGTGGAGTATTTTTTTTCTTTTCTTTCAATATTATGCCATCAGTCCTTAACAATTAAATAAATTTTGTGTTTTAATCTGGTTGATATTATTAGTATAGGTTGAGTCCATTTTCTTTTAATTGTGATTAAATATCCTTATTTCAATAATTTATCCATGTCCTTTTAATTTACTTATTCCAAAAAATATTTCTGGGGGCCTTCTATTTGCCAGATCCTTTTCTAAGCTGATGATACATTTATGAACAAAACAAGGACAAAGGTCTATTCTTTGGAGCCTACATTCTAGTCTGAGGAGAAAAAAATCAGCAAACAAGTATAAATATAACATCAGGTGGTGAAAGTGCTATAATGAAAAATAAGGCCATGTAAGAAAGAGAGCAAATAAGGGTGATGAAGGAAGGCCTCTCAGGGTCACATTTGAGCAGTGTGGAAGTGAGGGAATGAGTTGTATGGATTTCTGGGCGTAGAACTTAATAGGCAGATAAAATAAAATAAAGCCTTGAGGTGGGACTGTTTGGTTTGCTCACTGCAGTGGATAAAGTAAAGTGAGAAAGTGGGGAGGTGAGTAAAATAAAATGGAATACTGAAAAATAGAAAAGGAATACAGGGAAAAAATTAAAATAAAAGTAAACAGATGGAACAAATAGAAAACAAATAGCAAGATGGAAGATGTAATCCAACCATATCAATAATTACATTAAATACATATGGTCTAAACCAATTAAAAATCAGAATTGTCAGTCTGGTTTAAAAGCAAGATTCAACTATATGCTATCTGTAAGAAACAGCTGTGTATAAGAATCTTTAAATATAATGATTCAGTAAGATTGGAAGTAACAGGATGAAAAAATATATATAATCACTAACCATAAGAAACCTAGTATAGGTATAATAATGTCAGAAAAGAGACTTTAAGACAAGAAGCATCATCAGTATATAAAGAAGGACATTTTATAATATTAAAAGGGTATATTCATCAGAAAGACATAACAATCATTTTTTATTATGATAAAATGTATATAACATAAAATTTACTATTTAACAACTTTAAGGTATACAGTTCAGTGGCATTAAGTACATTCACATTGTTATACAACCAGGACCATCATTCATCTCCAGAACTTTTTTATCTCCCCAAACTAAAAATTTATACACATTAAACAATAACTTCTAATTTCCCCCCTGCCACCACCCCACTCCTCCAGTAACCACCCTTTTACTTTCCATCCCTATGATGTTGACTGCTCTAGATACCTCGTATAAGTGGAATCATTCAATATTTTTCCTTTGGTGTCTCGCTTATTTCACTTAGGAAAATATCTTCAGATTTCATTCATTTTGTAGCATGCATCAAAATCTCATTTCTTTTTAAAGCTGAATACCATTCCATTGTATGTATACACCACATTTTGTTTATCTATTAATCTGTCAATAGACACTTGGGTTGCTTCCACTTTTTGGCTATTATAAATAACACTGCTATGAACGTAGGTGTACAGATATCTGTTCAATTACCTAATGTCAATTCTTTTAGGTATGTACCCAGAATTGGAAATGCTGGATCATGTAGTAATTCTGTATTTAATTCTTTGAGAAATAGCCATACTCTTTTCCACAGTGGCTATAGCACTTTACATTTCTACCAGCTCTGCACAGGGGTTCCAATTTCTCCTCATCAACACTTATTTTCCCTTCCTTCCTTCCTCCCTTCCTTCCTCTCTTTTGTAACAACTGTCCTTAATGGGTATGAAGTAGTATCTCACTGTGGTTTTGATTTACATTTCTCTAAAGGTTAGGGGTGTTGAGCATCTTTTCATGTGCTTATTGACCATCTGTGTCTTCTTTGGAGAGATGTTTTTATTCAATTCCTTTGTCCATTTTTCAGTTGGGTTGTTTGTTTTTTCTTATGAGCTGTAGGTGTTCCTTATATATTCTGGATGTTAGTCCCTTATCAGACATATGAATTGCAAATATTTTCTCCCATTCTATTGGTTGCTTTTTCACTCTACTGATCTTGTCCTTCAACGCACATATAACAATCTTAATGAAGTTCAAAATACATGAAAAAAAATTAACCAAACTAAAAGGATAAATAGACAAATCCATGATCACAGTTGGTTCTTTTAACATCCCTCTCTTAGGAATTGATGGAATAACTAAACAAAAATACCTGTCAGGATAATGAAGATTTGAATAACAAAGCTGACCTAATTGACATTTAAAAACAAAAGTTAATAACTGCAGACTAAAATTTTATAGACTATGTTATCTGAGCATAATAGAAGTAAATCAGAAATCAAAAACAGAAAGAGATCTACAAAATGCCAAAATATTCCTAAATAACTCATGAGCCAAAAATAAATAAGTTTTAGTTCAATTAAAATAGATTTTAATTAAATATGTCATTGAATGGCAACAAAAATACAACATATCAAAATTTGTATAATGCAACTAAAGCAGTGCCTATAGGGAGATTTATAGGTTCAAATACATATATTAGAAAGAAAAAAAATGTGTAAAAATAGTGATCTAAACTTCTACCTTACGAAGCTAGAAAAGAAAGTGCAAGTGAAAACCAAAGCAAGTAGAGGGAAGGGAATAATAAATATCAGAGCAGAAATCAGTAAAATAGAAGACAAACAACAGAGAAAGTTAATAAAATTAAAAGATGGTTGTTTGAAAAACTAAAATAATTGATAAAGTTCTAGTGGACTGAACAAGAAATCAAGACAGAAGAACAAATCAGTAAGAGGAGCTATGACTCCAGATCCTACAGAACTGAAAACTATATTAGGGCCATTCTACTCCTAGGTTAGACATAGAAAGTTGCAAGAGACCATCATTCTCACTCTACCAACCAAAACAAGGTAAATCAGATGAACTATAAAATCACAGTATTATAAAACCAATTAAAATACTGAGGATAGAAAGAACCACAAATGAATTAAATGCAAGAAATTGAGGAGCCATATTATGTAAGAAAGGAAATACTCTCAAGGGCTCTCATCCCAGGCAGAAATGTGAAGGATGAAGAGTATACCCTATAAAATTAGGATACAAGATAATAAACGCCATGTATGTCTGTATCCTGGTAGTAAAAAATTGGAAAGTAAGAGGTTTTTTTTTTTTTTAAGATTTCATTTATTTATTCATGAGAGACAGAGAGAGAGAGTGAGAGAGAGAAAGGCAGAGGGAGAAGCAGGCTCCCCAAGAAGCAGGGAGCTTGATGCAGGACTCGATCCCAGGACCCCAGGATCATGACCCAAGCTGAAGGCAGACGTTTAACCATCTGAGCCACCCAGACGCCCTGGAAAGTAAGAGTTTTTAGCAAAAGATTGGAAAGTACGAGTTTTCCATTTAAAAAGCCCTGAAATTTATAATGCTTAGCAGTACATTTAACAAAAACCAAGTGAAACATGTATATTAGAAATTCAAATTATTCTGAGAAATATTAAATATTAAAGAAATCCTCAACAAATGGATGAAAAAACCATGTTTATAGAGTAGAAGACTCACTAATGTTAAGATGTTAACTTTATTTAAATTGATGTATAGATTCAATGTAATCCTATTCAAAACCCCCGAAGAATTTTATTAAAATTGACATACATATCCTCAAATTTCTATTTTAATATAAAGGGAATTAAAACAGCAAACAACATCAAAAAAGAAGGCAAAATAAAGCTGGATTTTAAGATTTCATTATAAAGTTACAGTAATTAGGTGATATGTATGTGCTTTAGTGTAAAGATAGACCAAAAAAATCTATGAAAAAGATTTGTGAAGATATATATATATGATCAAGAGATTTTTGACTGAAGTACAAAGATGATTCAATGGGGAGAAACAAAATCTTTTCAACAAATGGTACTGAAACAATAGGATACACCTAGGGAAAAATAAATAAACTTCAGCCTCTATTTCACTCAGTACACAAATTTCTGATAGATTGTAGACCTAACTATAAAGGCTAAATCCATAAAACTTGGAGAAGAAAATATAAAAGAACATCATCACCTTGCAGTATGTAAAGGTTTCTTAAATTGGACACAAAAAGGAACACTGGCCATAAAGAAAATGTTGATAAAGTAGGCAGCATGAATATTAAAGACTTGTTCTTAAAAATATATACCATGTAAGCAAATACAAAGGCAGGCAATGCACTGCAAGAAATTACTACAATACATACATCTAAGAAAAGATTTGTAAACAGAATATAAAAAAAGCTACTATAATCCATAATAAAAAGAAAAACAGCCCCATTTTTAAAAGTGGGCGAAAGATTTGAACAGTTTATAAAAAGAGATGTGCAAATGGCCAATAAGCACATGAAAGGTGTTCATCAGGGAAGTGCAAATTTAAACCAAAATGTCCTACCACTTCACACACACTAGACTGGCCAACATTTAAATACTGACAACAACATATGTTCGTGAGAATGTGCAGCAAGTGGGACTCTCATACACTTCTGGCAGGAGTATAAAAATACTACAACCACTGTCAAAATTAGCAGTTTCTTCTACAGTTAAACAAATATACTACCCAATTATCTAACAGCTCCTCTCCTAGATATTTATCCAAGGGAAATAAAAACATATGCCAACAAAAATATTTTTACGAGAAATACTCATAGTTGCCTTATTCATAATAGCCAAAAAGTGGAAACAACACAAATATCCATCAACAGAAGGATAGAGTACAAACCAAAAAAACAATACAACCATGGCATAGCCATACTGTTAAGCAATAACGAGAAGAATGGGTTATTGATACAAGCAACAACTGGATGAATCCCAAAAAACATTATGTCGGGCAAAAAAACTAAACACATACTTTATTATTCCATTTATACAAAATTTAGAACCAGGCAGAACAAATCTAGGCATGAAAATCAGAACACTGCCTATGGGGATGGGGAACATTCAGATTCATCTCAATGAGAGACGAGGCTGGAAAAGGAGAGAGAAGCAGGGATAGGGAATGAGAGAGAGAGAATAGGAAAAGAGACAGTGCAGATGACAAGTAGGGAGAACCCTTTGGGGAAGTTCTGCCCTAAAGAGATTTAGAAAAATGGCACATGAAGGAAATGTGGACTCAAGATAAGGTTTTTGGGGGGATGCCTGGGTGGTTCAGTCGGTTAAGTGTCTGACTTCAGCTCAGGTCATGATCTTGGGGTCTTGGGATTGAACCTGGTGTTGGGCTCCCCACTCAGCGGGGAGTCTGCTAGTCTCTCTCCTGCTGCCCCTCCCCCCACTTGTGCACACTTTTTTCTCTTTCTCAAGTAAATATATAAAATTGTTTAAAAAAAAAAGATAAGGTTGTTTTTATAAAGTTGGGTGATATTCCAGAATTTCTGCACCATGATTTGGAAAAGAGGGAGCATATGAAGATGCAGGGGAAGAGGACACAAATGTAGAAGTGATGTTTCTGAGAAGGCGAAATGGGGGAGGATCCAGCGTATGAGTAGAGGGGCTTTTCAGAAAGGGCTTTGAACAACCATCCTGGTTTCTTTAAACATCCCAAATTAAAAGAGATGGTGCACTTAAAATGTTTATTGCCGTTATATTCAGTTGTCAAACAAACAAACAAACTCCTGTTGCTGTTCCTTTTTCTCTTCTGTGATGACACAGAATCACACACCATGGGTGAGATTTCACAACAATGTGATCTTTCTTCCAGCATGCAAAGAAAGCAAATTTTGTTAACTAATGAAGGAGGATGAATTTGGGTTAATGGATGGTGACAAAGGTTTTGGAAACTGATAACTTCAATAGCTATTCTCAAAAGATAAGCACAGCAAAAAGGGGAAATATAAAAACTTTTTGGTCCAATTCAGGTTCAAGAGCTGAATTAAGGTTACAGGAGAACAAATGCTAATCATGCTTTTCTCATTCTGAACAGATTACAAGCTCCGGCTCTTCCATAAATGCCGCACATATCCTTAACAGCCTGTGATTTCTGCAAGCCTCACTGGTTTAGAATTAATATCAACACTCCATTCTCACCACATACAGGTCTCTCTCTCTCTCTCTCTCTCTCTCTCTCTCTCTCTCTCTCTCTCTCACACACACACACACACACACACACACACACACAACACACACACACAAAGCCTGCGCTCAACATCGACAAATACCCACAGTTTGAGATTAATAGTCAGGAATTAGGAGGGCAGGAACCTTCGATAAAAGCCACATGTAAAGGCCAAAGTGGATTTTTAATATTGGGGACAACAAGCATTAACTAATTTTTCCTACTGGAGTGCACCGTCCTTTAGTCTCTATTTTTGCTCCTAATTGTTCCTGCAGGTAGTAGGTTAACACATAACGGTACTTAGAGAAGGAAGCAATTGAATATGGCATAGATACCAAAAGAAAGGGTTCAATAAAAGAGCAGCATGTGCTCTAATCTGGCCTTTTACAACATCCACTATCAAAGAGCTTTGGGGGTTTAAGGGGATTAGATACCATAACCCATCTGTCAGGTCATTATGTAAGGAAACACTCCTGCTGTTTTCAAGGGAAGATGCCCTACTGTATATTATTATCATTAAGCATTTACAGAGTATTATAGACTCGCAAAGCTCTTTCAAGGCATTTTTATTTGTTGCTCCTTACAAAATGCTGTCAACTCTAAGTCTTACTTACAAATGAAGAAACTGCGGTACAGGAAGATGATGGCAAACACCTCAGTTCCCCAGGGAGTAGGAGGAGCTATGAGGGGAACTTGGAGCCCAGAGAAAAGAGAATACTTACTTTATAGCCTTCTACCTAAAAATACACCAAAGGTTTTTGGAATTTCGTTTGTTTGCTTGCTTTTTTTAAAGCCAAGGTTAATTCTCTTGTGTTTTCCTGCAATCCTATACATTATGCCATAACAAATACTTCTGGGTTATATTCTGTAGACTCAAGTTGTATCTTAACAACGGTTGTACATCATGATTGACACTGTTCCATATGGGAGGAGGAGCAGGACGCGTTCAAGCATGAGTGCGTGTAAAGATGGAGTGATATATCGTAGCTATCATTTACAAAACTGGAGATCCCAGATCTAAAGGATAATGAGGCAAAAATGAAATACTACATAACCATTCATCCATGTTGCTTATAATTTGCGAGAGATAATTTAGCATTCTAGTAAACCCTAAGCAAGCAACTTAGTATACAGGGGGAAAAATAAAGATGCCTGCTGGAAAACAGCAAAGCTATCTACTATGGGCTCCCTGGAGAGCTCTAACACGTCACAATAACATGGATGCAGTTACCTGTAACATTTATTTTTCTGGGGTTTTCCCTCCCATTTAGAACAGAATTATGGGACTCAATTTTGTGAATTGTAACATGAAAGGATTATAGTTTTCCTCTGAAAGAGAATTAATCCCCACTTAAAATAAAGGAACTAACAGCACTGATATATTTAGACCTTAATGTCAGAAGATACATTCCTCAATTGTGCAAAATTGTACAAATATACTGATCGAACTTGAAGACTTAATTAAAAGACCATGCTTTGTATCTTTTAAATTTCCTGTATCTTCCCCCATTAAAAAGGGAAAAAAAAAACTCATGCCATTCTTTCATCATGAGTTGATAAAGATTACTGATATTCACTTACTTATTACCTACTGAGGACCTACTGTATCCCAGACACAATTCCTCTCCTAAGGCGTCTACACGCTGATAGAAGAGATAAGATCTATCCATATATAACCACATATACAAGGTAGAAGGTGATGGTAAGTAAGTGATAGGTAAATTATTCTGGAGTCTGAGGAAAAGCCCAGCGCTGGACAGGATTACCATCTCCTTCGCTGGGGGAGGCAGGGCAGGGTCCTGTGAGGTAGGAGGAGAGATGCAGGAAAGCTTTACGTGAGAGATTTCAGTTGAGGTGGTCCCCCAAGAATGTGTAGGAATTGGGCCATCAGGAAAGGAGCAAACAGATCATTCCAGGAGAAGGTGGTGGCACAGGGAGGGACAAAGAAGATACTTGTAGGGGAGCACGAATGGTAGTTGGGAGTAGTTCATAGTTACCACTACAGCCTAAATGGTTAGGCTGGATCACAGCTACATGTGAAAGAAAATAGGAGAGAAGGCAAAGCCAGACCAGTTAGTGCTATGGTTCATAGGTTTGGTTAATCATCAAGGAGATTCCGACTGAGGTGGTGGGGTGTACAGTGCTTGAATCTATGTAGCTATAATTATCCATAAGTCATTTGGAAACTCAGCCAGGGGCTAGTGGAGCCTTGGCTGCTTTCAATTGTCTCCCATTCAACGGTCTCCTCAATTCATACTCACTCCCACAGGCCTTCGTTACCTATCATCTGGAGGAGTGCAAGAGCCTGCTGCCTCACTTCTCATCATTGCTAGAATCATGCTTCTAAAGTGGATGTATGCTCCTCACCAATCCACTCCAAAACCACGTATGGCTCCACATTGCCTATTACAAAGGACATGGCATACTAGGTTAGTCGAAAGCTGGCCCAGCCTACCTTTCCTTTATCTGCTTCCAGCACAATGTGCACACACAACACACACACTCCCAACGTTCCAGAAAGCCCATTCAGCCTCTGTTGGAATGCTCTGTGCTCCCCTTCCTTTCCAGCAAAAATTCTAATGACATTTAGCCTTTTGCTCCTGGAATTTATTCTAAAGAAATCATCTAAAGTGTCTATGCTAAAATCATGTTAAAATGTCTCTCTTTAGTCCCATTTCCTGTCATCTCGCACCCCACTCCCTAGCACCAGGTAGGTGTAAGAACTACTTGCAGTTTTCCTTGTCTTCCTGCCTTTGCACATGGTCTCCCTCTGCTTGGTGGTTTCTTGTTGGCTGATATTCCCCCCCTCCCCTTGCTTTTCAGTTCCCTGCATCTTATCTTTAAAAGGCCAGTTCAAACGTCCCCCTTAACAAGTTGTCTCCATTCTGTTAAGCAGTTAGCTTTTCCCTTCACCACACTTCCTAGCACCTTGACTGTATCTCCATTAGCACACGCATCCCACTGCATCAGAGCGGTGTCCAGCCCATTGCTCTCTAAACCACGAGGACCCAAAAAACAAGAAGCATGTCTTGTCCAGCTGTCAGCTTTATCACTTGCATCAAGCCCCCTAACATTTGTGAATAGATTAATAAATGGTTTGGTGAGAACCATTTTGCAGAGGGGTGTTTTGAGGGCTGTTGCTGAGATAGACTTATAGTAGTCCTCCCTTATCCATGGGGGATACATTCCAAGACCCCCCAGTGAATGCCTGAAACCACAGAATTACCAATATATATCCTGCCTTTTCTCCTACATATGCATGTCTATGATAAAGTTAAATTTATAAATTATGTACAGTAAGAGATTAGCAGCAATGACAAATACTAAAATAGAGCCCTGATAACAGTATATTGTAATAAAAATGATGTGAATGTGGTCTCTCTCTCAAAATGTTGTATGATATGGTCCTCACCATTCTTATGATGATGTGAGATGATAAAATGCCCACGTGAGGAAGTGAGAAGCGAGGTGAATGCGTAGGCATTGTGACGTAGTGTTAAGCTACTACTGACCTTCAGATGATCCTTCAGAAAGAGGATCATCTGCTTGAGGATGGCGGATAACTGAAACCAGGAAAAGCAAAACCGCAGATAAGGGAGGGCTACTAGATAGGTTCGTTGCCTGTTAAACATGAGTGGTAAAGCTACGTGACGTGTCAAAGGCAAAGTCAAGCTCAGGTGATGGTGATGATGATCTTGTCAACAGAAATCAGAAAACATAGGATGAGAAAGAGGTTAAAAGGAGAACGTTGACAAATTCAGCCGGGGGCTTCAGGAAGAGGAGAGAGTTCTGGGTTCCAGGCACAGACGCAGAGCCACACGGATCAGCTCATTCATCCCTCTCCCTAGGCTGGGCAATCAGAACCTTTCCATGCTCTGCCTATGATTCTCCGATTCTCCGTCTTTTAGCTCTCGTGTTATTGAGATGCAGTGTGGGTTGCTATTCGTCACTGTAGGACTACATAAGAATCAATAGATGTGTAACCAGTTTATTGAAAAGGGCTGAACGTAATGAGTACAAACAGGAAGCAGCTGTATTTTCCTCCTACCACTGCCTTTCAACATGTCAGATTCCCCTTTCACGTATCTTTATGACATTTCGGGCAGCTCCAATAGCTTTCTGGCCATTTTCAGCAACAACAACAAAAATCCGTCTCATGTCAGTAATTATGACTCACTTCAAGGTAGTAGAAGGCTGTTAAATTTAAGACTTTAATCTCACATCTCATTCAAAGCTTCTCCCTTCCCCCAACACAAGCTCAGACCCAATGTGATACCAGGCTCCTGTTGAAGAGAAGCTGGGCACGGTCTCCTTCCTCACCTTTGTCTCCTCCACCGCCAACTTCTGGCTCTGCTAGAGTCTGAGCAAAGCAAGGAGCGTGTAGAGAAAGGAACAAAACAGTTTCACGTAGGTGGTGCTGACTGTAGTTCGGTGTTGACTATTCCTACTTACTTATATACCATCTGTGTGTTCATGTTATCTTTTTTGCAGGGTCCCTGTGTGGGTACTACAAGTCCTTCATGCACTGATGTGGGCCCTCTCCACCTAACTTCTTACCCCCCCCCCACACACACACACACCCACGTGAAAGCAGCTGCAGCCTGGTGACTCTGAACGCTTGCTCTACAGAAAATACGTATTTGCGTGACACCGGATGATGGAAGCAGAGGCTTGCCTTGATGCTGCCCCCTCTCCCTGCACAGGTGGCTCCATAAGCCCCACAAAATCCTGATGAACCCATCACTCAATAATGAATAGCCTTCTTTGTCTCTGGGAGATCAGCCTTGTTATAACAGGAATGAAAGGAGAAAGAAAAACAGTCAATGCTCAGTTTTTATTTTTTTATTTTTTTAAATTTTATTTTATTATGTTATGTTAGTCACCATACATTACATCATTAGTTTTAGATGAAGTGTTCCATGATTCATTGTTTGTGCATAACACCCAGTGCTCCATGCAGTACGTGCCCTCTTTAATACCCATCACCAGGCTAACCCATCCCCCCACCCCTTCCCCTCTAGAACCCTCAGTTTGTTTCTCGGAGTCCATAGTCTCTCATGGTTCGTCTCCCCTTCCGATGCTCAGTTTTTAAATTTTAAGGTAATTTTTAAATTTTAAGGGAGACTTTTGTCTCTGGTAGCAGAGACAAAAGTGTGAAGGTTCTTGCAAGCTTTTCCTTACAAGAAAGGCTATTTTGCAAAAAAATAATTTTTTTTTTTTTAACTCAAAAGCATGGTTTGGGGAACTGGGCAAAGAATAAGAAGGAAAAGCATTGAAGAAGCTCAGGCCGTAAAGTTTATGCCATAAACACTCATTACAAAGACCAAAAAAGAGCTGGGTTATGGCACTGCAGAGGAGATAAGGAGTCAGAGGGCTGGAAGAGGAGAATGTGATGGGTGGGAGAGGGCCAGTGAAGCCCAGAATGGGGGCGTGAGCCAGGAGGAGAAACACAGTGCTCCCAGAAACTGCCCAGCCTTGGCCAGGTCAAAAGCCATGTTTTACCAGCACCAGAGAGGCATAGAGAAGCTTCTCATTGTCTTATATCTATTCTAAGAGCATCCAATGGACCACTGCACATCACTTACACTGAGAAATTCCATCAGCTGTTCTTTCATGACCATCCGGGAACTTACTCTGCACGGCAACGTATTTATCACCTGGTGATCATGCCTATAGGTACAGCTGTGTACTGAATCATCCTTTGTAGATAATCCACACCCTCCCCCTGGCCCTTCAGTAGCTCGGGACACTTCAAATTTCCAACACAGTGCTCCAAAATCTTCAAGTGATAGTATCCCAGCAGAAGGAGAGACCCCCAGCCCTCGGCTGCTACACATGGATTGTACTGAGTGATTACTTTCACCCAATACCCCTAGCACTATCCCCCCACGCCAGAATACTACAGTTATATGTTGTTTCTCTTAGGATGAGGTCTAAACACACCTTAAAGCAATAAATCATGGCTTACCTAGCAGAGAAGCATAACAACAAAAATAAAACCCGTAAATTTGGAAAAAGCAGAATAAGGCCAGGTAAGTTTCCATCCTAGTACACTTCAGGTTATTCCCATCAGCTGTCATAACCCCTTTCACCACCTGAACATGCAGGAAGGAATATGGGCTTTCCTGGGGAGCTAGGCTTCAAACCAATTTCTCCCTTGTCTTATATATCATGAACAGTATAACGAGAATACTTCATTCTGTTCTAGAAGCTAAAGCTACATCATATAGGTTTCTTGCCTTATCAAAAGAAAACTAAGACGGAGAATATGTAGAAGTGGTAAGTTTGTGAGGAATTCCAAAGTCAAATCAACATAGGTATTTAGAGACACTATATACTGAATTTGGTAATACTCCATTTTCCAAATTAAATACCTAAAATTTACCAGGTCCTAGAAAACACTGACACTGCATCATTCCACATTTCTCTAGATAATCACAAGTATGTATGCCATTCAGCCTTAGAGAAATTTCCCAGGTCTTTGGACATGAATTTGTATTGACCATTTCAGAACCTATCAGTGCTGACCTCAGCAATTCCAAGTCACAACTCCTACCTTCCATCACTTTCCACATCAACAGCCTGAAGCATAGGTGGAAAAGCTTCAACATTCAGTTCATTTCTTCCAGTCCTTGAGGGAGTGACTATAGTTGACATAGTCTATTCACGACTATAGTTGTGAGGTACTTTGTAGGCTGTAAGACGAGATGGTACTCGATAAAATTGTTTTCTGTTTTTTCAGCATTTTAACAAGCACTTACCAAGAACCTACTTTGGTGTGCTAGAAGCTAAGAACACAAAGATAAATGGGAAACAAGCCTTGCCTTTAGGAAATTCATAATCTCTTTTATTTGGTGTATTTATATGGCATTCTCTTCTTTTTTCTATTCAAAAAGTGTGCATGTGAAACTTTGCATTCATACTGACGTTGCTATGTTTGAGGGGAAATCTGATTCTCCCTCCCTCTCTTTGTGGCTCTCCATATGAGTGTCTGAAGTCTATTTCTTTTACTGGTTCTCTGCCTCCCTCCACATCAAACTTCCTCGTATTGATTTTGTTTTCCTGGATGAGTTAAATGAAGGTGCATTTTATTTGTTAGATTTGTTAGATTTTTGTGTTTCCCTGATCTGAAATTTTAATTTTTACACTTTGATTTTTTATTACTTATGTAGCCCTTGTATGATTTTCTCCCTCTACATGTCAGTAGAACTTGACAGAAAAACACATTCCCTATCTTCCTAGCTGACAGACTCGAGGTTTTTATATGTTTATGTATATATGTGTGTGTTTGTGTGTGTGTGTATGAATATATCTGTATGTTTAGATTTTATCCCAAAACAGGTCTCTATGAAATACAATGATAATAATAAAAACCCATAAATAATAGAGGGATGATTACATTCCTTTCTCATTTCCACTTACTGTCTGATAGCAAAAGTCCTAGTCTATGGGTTTCATTAGGCTTGACCTGATTTCTTTTTATTTCTTTTTATTATCTTATTGCTCTCAAATTAAATCGCTTTATCCTGGCTCACCTACTAGGAAGATAAAAGAAATCGGGAAATGGATGGATTATGAAGAAAAATAAAAAGTCTGTAATACCTAGAGAATAACATATTAACAAACCCGCTTCAATCACCGTTTTACTTTACTTCACATCCCTATATAATTAACTCCCTGGTTACAAAAGGAAATCAAGTTTTACAAGTATATTAATTGCCCCCTAGTTTCTGAAACTCCAACATTCTAAAATCAAATTATTCACATCATTCATTCTTGTTTTGGGACTCTCCATTATTAAGCGTTAGCCTTAGCCTTAGCTCAAAGTACTGAGTGACTATATCATAGCTGGTCTTTCCTGGAAATTTCGCCTCCAGTCTGCTTGTGAACTCCCAGCTTCGGATTGCTGCAGCTGCCCCTTTCTCTGAGGCCGCATGCAGCTCTGAGTGCTCTCTGCGGGGACCTTCCACCCTTTGTTCTGACAGCTGCCTTCCCTCTGGGTCGTGTTACCTGTCTGCATTTGGAGTTTAAAGTGCAAGTGGATGGCACCGCTTGCAAGGCCACCTCGAGCCTCCCTGAGCTCAAACATTGCTGGTGCTCTACTTCTCCCCACCCTGGTCTGTGCAGGCTTCCCGCTCAGCTCCCACAGCGGGACTGAAGGAATGCAATGAGGTCAAGATTTCTGGAATACATATTCTGCGCCACACAATCTGATAGGTGTTTCGAGATACAAAACACAGAGAGAGGAACCTTGCTTTAATTAATTAGCACACAATTTAATAGGAAAAGGATATGAATCATCACAAAAAAGGTTTTAATGCAACTTTAGAAGACCTATCAGCCTTAACATAAAGAACCAGGGCGGTGCCTAATGAGGATGTTAGGGACAGGTAGAGATTTCAACAGATTTCAGGTAAAGGGAAAAGCATTTTACAAAAGGAAAAGCAAGGAGGTAAACAACCGCTTCTTCCAAGAATTGCATGAAACAAATGTTACAGATAAAAAAAGAGGCTCAGAGAGGTTATGTAAAAGGCTTAAGATGGAGGAGTGATAACATTGGATTGAGAATGAATGCTCAGGTCTATCTGACTCGAGTCCGTGCTCACCATACTATTGCCTCAGAACAGAACGCGACTCACTGTCCCCGGTACCCATAGAGAACAGTATGAGACGCCTTCTCAATGCTGTGTCCGTGCCTGTGTTTCCCACAGTATGTTCCACCTAATTTCAACAGGCTTCCTTCCCCATTGCTCCGCTGAAACTGTTCTTGTAATGGTCACAAACAGCCCCATGTTGACCAACGCACCTCTCTCCTCGCCTTACTCCACATCTGTGGAGCTTTCATCTCTTTGAACTAATCTTTCCTCTTGGCTCCTATGACCCATCATATCCCTGGTTTTCCTTGGACCTCAATGGCTGCTCGTTTTCAGTCTCCCTTCTCTCCTTCACCACCTCTAACGGAAGAGTACACAGGCATGGCTGTGTGTCTTTCTACTCTCCATCTAACTTCTCTTCCAAAGTGAGCTCATTCCAATACCACTGTTGTAAGTGTCTCCAACCTTGTGTGCCAAAATGACAAAAGTGTAGACTCTGGAGCCAGGCTTCCTGGATTCGGATCCCGGCTCCACTGACTAAGCTGGTGACCTTGGGCTAGCTGCTTAACCTCCCTAAGCCTCACTTCTCTCATCTGAAAGTAGAGAGGATAATAGTAGCTGTTTTTATGTACAACCATCTTCTCAACACCTCCACTTGAATATCACATTGAACATGTCCCGAAACTGAATTCCATATTCCCTAGCCCTCACAAACATGTTCCTCCCCACATCAATAAATGGCACCATCATACACTCAGGTGTTCGAGTCAAAAAAGTATAAAAACATCCTGATTCTTTCCCTTTACTGACTCCCAACACGAGCAGGTTCCATCTGCTCCTCGTCCCAAATATATTCCAAATCGCTCCAGTTTTCTTCACCTTTGCTCTCCCACCTAATTGAAACTACCATCACCCCTAACCTCAACAATGTTAGTAACCTTCCAGCTGACCTTCTTTTAGTCATTCTTGCCACACTACAATCTGTTTTCCACACAGGAGTGAGAATTACCTTTCTTAAAAGGCATAGCAGCACATCACCCCTCTGCTTAAAACTTCCAGTGGCTTCCCACTGAACTTAAAATCAGAGTCCATACCACGGCCTAGAAAGCCCTGTGTGAATAGCCCCTTCCTCTCCATCCTCATCTGTACCGTCCTCCCTGACACATTACAGGCCTGCCACTGGCCTTTCTCTGTTCCTTCAACACACTATCCTATTCCATTCCAGGTCCTTTGAGTGGAATGTTCTTTCACTGGCAGAGATATTTACCACTGGATATCTAGCTCTTACAAGAGTGCCTGAAACATAGTATGTGCTTAGTATATGCCTGTTTGATTGCTTGCTTGATTGATTGAGGGTTTTTTAAAGTCTGTAAGTCACGATTTCATTCATCTAATTTATAGTTTAAATTCTTTAGGGGGGCTTTCTGTGTAAAGGGACTCCGAAGTAAAATATTTTTAAATGGGTAGAATAATTCTTAAATTATAATTATAAAATTGTGACTTTTAAAGTTATATAGTTATTCTGCAGCTATTTTAGATAGATAGATAGATAGATAGATAGATAGATAGATAGATAGATAGATCGATCGATCGATCTCCGATCTAGGGATGCTTTAGAAAAAGTAGGTGACTCACTGAATACATAAAATTCATTATATTCTGAGGTAACCATGTCAAGTATGGAATTAGACCCAGGGTCTTAGATATAATTACTGTTTTTTAAAAACTAAGTATGAAAGGACAAGAGCAGTACCAGACTTCAAGGGTACAAAGACATCGGGCAACACCTCCTTGTGGCATTAACATTCCTAACTTATGCCTGTCAATATTCCTGAGAGCAAGCTACAGAAACCATGAAAATATTTACACAGAATTTTTTTAAATCCACAAGCTTATTCCTATAAAGACTTCTAAAAATAAACCTTTAAAAAATAAATGTCTTAGATGTATTTTAATTTTTAAAAATTTTCCTGAATTTAAAATCACATGAAAACAACTTTCCTAAAAGCACAGAATTAATACATTTATCTGTAGACATGACCTTGTTTTTTTTTTTCTTTTTCTGCCCTCACCCTGGTAAATGACCCCCCAGAGGTTGACCAGTGTCTAAAGACCCATAAAACATGAATTTAATAAGTATAATAAATCATTTCTCACTGGCATTTTTAAGATTTGACCTTATCGAGTTTAAACTGATATGTTTTGCAGGTACTCCCTGCTGTTATATGGAAGCAATATAAGTTTAATATTTAGTTACTGCAACCCAAAGACACCATGTTTTACTGAAGTATGAAAACCTTGAGAGGAAATAGTGTCTCTAAAATACTTAAGGTAAGATTTGAAGCCACAAATCTAGCAAAAATTTTAAAGTTAATCATAATTAGTTCTTTGAAAGTACATACTTTATTGGTGAAATCTTCACACTTCTGTTTTATGGTCAAATGTCAGTTGTTTATAATCAGGGCAGTGAGTACATTTTATAGTACTGAAGTCTTCCAAAAGACAATTTCCAGACATACCAGTTTTCTTAAATTTAGATATTATGTGCCTTGATTATGTTAAAACAATATGAAAATTAAAAATCCACCACTCATACGTTTAAAACTCTTGCAGTTTTACTTAACTTCATTATACCAGTTGGAGAAAATAGATCCTGTTGAAAACCATTTCTGACAGTAAAAACAATGCCAATATTCAGAAACTCATACACATGGAAAAGTGAAATCACAAAGAAGAAACACACTGTGCATAAAAAACACCTGAAAATAAAACTCATAGTTTATTACAGAATGCATCATCAACTGCCATTTTCCTAACTAATCACTGCACCTTGTCCACCAAGTTCAGAGGCAGGTTAAGTAATAGGTTCCTAAATAAAGCATGGGGACGATGCCACTCACAGTATAAAATGACCATGGAAATGTATTTCTGTAAAGTGTGCTTATGTTGCTCTCTCTTGGCGAAAAAGTAGTACTGTTCAAATTGATTGCTACTGGTTTTTTTTAAACTTTTTTTTAAGGTTTTCTTATTAAGAGAAACAGTCTGTTTTGATAGAGCATTTTCAGTGCCATTTGCACAAATTAAGGTGCTAATTGCTAACCTTAGAACAGCTAGAATTACTTTAAATAATTCTAAGTTTCTAAATTGACATGAATTAAAAGCCAGTTAGAGCACACACTCAAACATTTTCATTTATGGACCCCCAGGAAATTTCGTTTTGTAATAAGCAAAGTAGCAAAAAGAATGAATAGGAGGGTACTAACTATGTGAGAAACGCTATGTGAGCATGGAAACCTGATTCACTGGAAGAAGGTAAAAATAATTGCAGTCTTTTGAGTGCTCTACTGATTTAACACGTTCGCAATAACAAACCACAATCCATTTGAAAAAATTTCGTGGACAGACACAAGTAGTGGCAGAAGGTTCAAATGTTTAAAAAAACCACAACACTTGGGTGATGACCAATTTTAGAATCAGAACCAGTGGTTTACTGGAGCCAACTGGTATCACCTGGCGAGAGCTGACTGTGCTCATAACTTCCCAATTGCATGGTTAGTGACACAGTGTTGATAGTTGAGATCTGTCATGGCGGGAGTGTTTACATGACAGAAATTGGCAAACGGTAATATAAATTAGAGTTTTGTTTGAGTGTGTGTGTTTGTGAGAGAGTGTGTGTATGTGTGTGTGTTTGGGGGGGGTCTCACAGTTAAACATTTACCAGCATACCACTAGAAATGCCAAAATGTGAAAGAACGTGCCAAAAAAACCTTTTCCTTTGATCAATGACAATTGATATCAAATTAGCGAATTTTCCTAATTGCAATGAATGTGAATACTGGATAAAGGACCTCTCAGAAGTCATTACATGTTAACCAATGTATAAGTGAAGATACTACCAAATTTAGTGTAGTATCTTGAAACAAAAGGCATCTTTCCCCCTCTTTAATCCACTTAGAAATCCAACGATATATAGCACTTTGTCAGAATACAAACTATTTACAATGACTATTTCATCATATCCTTTCCTCCAAATCAAGAGTCTTTTCAGAGAAGCACTCCAATCATAGTTTTAAACAGATCTCTACAACGGTCAAACAGAGCTGGGTAACCTTTGGGAAGTTTTTAACTTATCAAAATGCCACACTCAACCGAAGTGAGTGTTTTGTATGCTTTTGTATTTTTAATATGAGACTGAATAAAGTGGGTGTTCAGTGGCATGAATGAAGGCATAAAAGATGCAAGCCAAAGTTTGTTTGACAAAGACTTGAAAATGATGTTCCACAAGCCAAGCCCTTTGGGTGCTCCCTGGGTTACACTCCCTTTGGGAAGCAAGACTCAGACTTTTCAGTCTTCCTTTCCCTTGGAAGGCTTACTTGTACATTTAGAGAAATAAACTCAAGAAACCACAGTTAGTCTGTTTAAAGCTTAGAGCAGGGCATCAGGAAAACAGAACTTCTAAAGTATCAGAGTCTTCTGCAGCTCACTTATGTCAAAGGCACTGAAGTGAGCTCCTCACACGGCCTAGCAGCCTGCATCTGTATGATGTCCAGCTCACTGTGTGGGGAGGATGATCAAGGGAAGGTTTTGATTGATTATTATGCCAGTTCTGTCTGTCCCTGGACCCACTTGAAGATGTTATACCTCAAGGTTATTATTTTATTGAAAAGAATATAATATTAATTAATGATTACATATAAATAATAGAAAGAGACTAATTGAGCGATAGTTCAGTTAAATGGCTCCAACAATGTCACTAACAGTGACAGCACAGCTGAGCAATTGATAAACAGTACCAGACATCGAGGGCAAAAGTAGTGCCATTTAAATTAATCTTTCCATGTATTTCTTCATGATGAAAACCAATAACGAAAGCGTATTTTAGATGAAAAGATGTTAGAGAAGATACAATCGTTAAAGCAGCAAGTCTTGTCTCTTTATCATTAAAACCTCGGAATGGAAATAGATCTAGTGATGTAAGATTGTTTCTAATATTATTGACAGAAGGACAAGAAGATCATCATATCAGTAACATAGAAAGAAAGAGCTATCACACTGCAAAGAACAATCAATGGGAGCGCAATTTTCAATGTTACAAGTCATTAAATTGAAGATATATGAGAATCAGTTTTAAATACATCATCGAGATCTATTATGAAACCATGCAATATAAAGATAACTTTTTAAAAACTGCACCAAATCAGTAAGGTATTTATTTAATAAAATAAAAACCTGACTTCTGGTACAGTTATTTTGAAGGTGGTTTATCATAAAAAAATGACAAAAAGACTTCATCTCATTGATGTCTTCAGAAATGCACAAATCAATCTTCATAACCACCCTATAGCTACTATCACTATTATCCCCATTTTACAGATAAGGAAAATGAGAAACAGGGTATGAAGGAACTTACTCAAGAGCAGACTGGTAGGAAGCAATGGGGCTGAGATTCACATCTCAGATTCAAATCTCAGATTCACTTCATCTCCTGAATCCTTTCTCTTAGCTAGTATACTACATACCTCTCATCATTTGGATTAAAGATAGAACTGTAAAAAGTCCAGGAGTCCTTTCTGAAGATAATCATTTTTTACACTAAGTAAATTTTTTTCACAACAATGAAAACATGTTTAGACAATTCCTTGATTGCTCTTCTTCATTCCTCATACAAAATAGATCAAAAAGTCTTAAGGATTATTCCTCAGAAATGTCTCTTAAATCTGGATTATGACCATCCCACCAGTTCAGGCCCTTGTGCTAACCTGCCTGCACTCCAGTCACAGTGTCCTACTTCCCTGCCCCCAACGCCTGTCTTCCTCCCTCTCCACAAGACCAACATAGGCAACACCATAACGTGCAGACCCCAACTCCTCATTACTTGATATAAAAAAAAAAATGATCATTGATTCCACTGTGTAAAGGGTAAAATCCAAACTGTTAAGAGTGTTATCTAAGGATTTGGTGATTTGGCCCCAATCTACCTCTCTCCCTCCTTTAACACCCCAACCCATGTTTTGGCATGCTGAGTTTCCCTGTTCCCTGAGTGAGTCAGGCCCTCTCACCTCTGACACCCCCTGAGTTTGGCACCCCCCCTTTTTAATCCCATATGTTGAAATCCTGCTCACATATTAAGACCCAGCTGAAATGCTCTCTTGTGACACTGGCCCCAGGTCTCCCATACAGCATACTCATAATTTCTGCTCTACTCCCACAGACCCTTCATATCTCCATTGCATTAGGATTATCTAGTAGTGAGTGATTATGTATCTACCCACCCAGAATGTGAGCTCTTCATATCCCAGAGCTCAGTTCAGCAGTGTTTGGCAGGTAGGAGGCCTACTGTTGTTCGTGGTACTAACACTCATCATGCCCTATTGAACAAAACCAGGAGTAGTCAATAAATATCTTTCATTTATTATGATTTTTCTCCACACCTTTTTGTTTCAGAAGAGGCTTGTGTGTGGTAATTGTATAATATTTATACCTACCATTTCCTAAGAATATGACTATTCTTTACAGATTGTTGAATTCACCCTTCAATTCAGTGTTTACTCAGAGATCCAATGGTTAGAGGAACTTATTGGGAACTGAACAACTACATTGTCCCCTTGTCCAAAACTGACATGCTCTAAGAGGAAGAACAAGGTGGAGAGCAAGGCTAGAAAATGTGTGAGAACCTAGAGAGAACCTAGGAGAACCTAGAGCATGGTCCAGAATACCAGATTGGCTTTAGGAGCCCTTAATCCTAAAATACATTAACAGAATTGTGTTTCTCTGGAGACAGTAGAGAAAGTTATGTGGAAATAAAAATAACAACAACAAATATTTATTGGGAGGCTGTGCCAGGCTCACAACTCTACATGGAATATCCCAATTAATTCCCTTCAATGCTATGAAGAAACCCCTACTCAACCATGAAGAAACTGAGAGCCCAGAGTCATTGAAACCCAGGTCATCTGGCATCAGAGGTCACTCTTTTCATTAGCATCTTACTTCATTGGGAATAACAAAATCTAGGGGGTTTGGTTTTTGTTTTGTCTAAAATTCTTGGCTGTGTAAATAACTTACTTTGTGATTTTGAGAGTGAAATTACTGGGTCCACAAAAGGTTTTTATTGAGTGAATGAAGATGATTACCATCTGGTAACAAGTTTCCTTAGTCCCATTCTTGCAGAACCTGAAGCCCAGTGGTACCCCACCAGATTTAGAATCACAAAGTAGAGTCTTTGGATCATCGGTGAGACATTTTTTATATACAATGAGGAAATTACAATACTTTGCTACAGAAACTAGTGCTTCCTATTTTCCTCACAACAAAACTGTCCTGTAGACAAAGTTGCCTTTATTTTTAGGAAATGAAGACTCCCCTACCCATGTAGTTCACACCAGAACCAGGGTTGGAATTCATCATCTGCTTCCTTTTCCACTGTATTTTCTATTACATAAGAGATAATAATAATAAAGTAGATTAAAAATAATAAATTAAGGAAAATAATAGAAACTCCAGTCTTCGCGAGGAGCTTCATTTCACTTCCCCAAAGTCTTGGGATTACTTGGCAAGGTGTTATGATGCTATGGAGTCTTGTAGAAATCTGTAATCCCCATTTAATAATTAATTACCTAGGTCAGATCTGGAAACTACTGTGGAAATTTCTAGCATGTACAGGGAGAAGTGAGATCAATATTAGAATATTTCAGGTCTAGAAGTGGGCTTCTCATGGTTTTCCAGGACATATGATCTCAAGAGATTCTGAGCAGCCACAGGACTTTAGAGAAGTTGTAACCATTTACCTGCTGCCCAAATAAATAGGACACTAGGACTGTGAGCCAAATAGGTAAAAAAAAAAAAAAAAAAAAAATATATATATATATATATATATATAAAAATCCAAAAGCGTAAATAATAATGCAGAACTGGGATCTGTCTTTACTCTTTCCATACACTTATAAGAACTCAGTGTTTTAGTTAAAACAACCAAAATGGGCAATGATTATTCTTAAAATGAGAGCAATATGGCAATGCTTCACATGGGAAAAGTGGAACTGAATGAGATGAAATGGAGAAACTTAGAAATGGTCAGAAGAAATGAATTCAAAGCAAATTATAAGTAATCTTTGGCTGAGAAACCTGAGGCTAAAATACAAAATTAAGCTAATTTCTGAGGAATCTACTTTGTTATTTGTACTAAATGTTTTATGACAAGTCTATTGCTTCAGTTTGGGAAGAATCAAAAACATAGTGGAATTACCTAAAGTTGCTTATTTTAAAAATCCCTTCAGTTTCTTCCCCAAATTTGAGTTTTCCTTTGTACTTTTCACATTATGATGTAGAACATTTACTGAATAAATACCAATTTGAGCTAAAATGATATTAGGTTTTGATGATCTACCTATTTTTAGCCTAAGGACTAAGTGATTTTCTGAATTCACAATTTCATCATTTTAATGACAATGAAGTAATATGCTTGAATGGTTGTATTAAGGTTTACATACTCTAGATTTTTCATATACACTATGTCATATATTTTTCTCTAAGTCAGATATATTACAAACATGCAGATATATTTTTACTGCTAACAGAATACTGCAGGCTTCCCATCAACATCTGTCGTTTCCTGACTTGTTAATTTTAGCCATTCTGACTGGTGTGAATGAGATCTTGCCATTTGCAACGACGTGGATGGAACTGGAGGGTATTATGTTGAGTGAAATAAGTCAAACAGAGAAAGACATGTATCATATGATCTCACTGATATGAGGAATTCTTAATTGCAGGAAACAAACTGAGGGTTGCTGGAGTGGGGGGTGGGGTGGGAGGGATGGGGTGACTGGGTGATAGACACTGGGGAGGGTATGTGTTCTGGTAAGCGCTGTGAATTGTGCAAGACTGTTGAATCTCAGATCTGTACCTCTGAAACAAATAATGCAATATATGTTAAGAAAAAAAAAAAGAAGAAGAAGAAGAAGGTAGCGGGAGGGGAAGAATGAAGCGGGGGAAATCGGAGGGGTAGATGAACCATGAGAGACGATGGACTCTGAAAAACAAACTGAGGGTTCTAGAGGGGAGGGGGGTGGGAGGATGGGTTAGCCTGGTGGTGGGTATTGAGGAGGGCACGTTCTGCATGGAGCACTGGGTGTTATGCACAAACAATGAATCATGGAACACTACATCTAAAACTAATGATGTAATGTATAGGGATTAACATAGGAATAAAAAAAAAAGAATACTGCAGGCTTAAAAATGAATTTTATTATGTTCCTTGACCTTTTTAAAGTTATTTATTATAACCCTAGCAGTAGCCTATCTATAATAGAACATAACTTGGCTAAATTTATATAGCTGTGAATTATCTTTGCAAGTTTTTGTCACAACAGTGTCAATTTAGTACTTAAAGGGTTTATGTCTGCTTACACCTGTTCTTAGGACAAGATTTGGAATTTGCTTTTTCTTACTGTATGTTTTTATTACTCTATCAAATATTGAAGGCTGGCTTTTTATAAAGGTATAAAAATGGTGTCACTTCTGTACAATAATCAAGACACTACTTTCTAAGTCAAAATTTCAACATTTTTTTTTTTTAAGATTTTATTTACTTGACAGAGAGGGACACAGAGAGAGAGGGAACACAAGCAGGGGGAGTGGGAGAGGGAGAAGCAGGCTTCCCGCTGAGCAGAGAGCCCGATGTGGGGCTCGATCCCAGGACCCTGGGATCCTGACCTGAGCCGAAGGCAGACGCTTAACGACTGAGCCACCCAGGTGCCCAAAATTTCAACATTTTTGATAACTATATAGTTCAGTTTAGGCCATTAGAGTACCATTCAGTATATAACTCTGTAGATATACTGAATAGTCATATATGTACTACATTTTTAAGAGGGAGATTAATTGGACAATATTTCACATGGGACAAAACAGGACTGAGTGAGATGAAACTTCTTAAAACTTCCAAAGTGCCTAACATATTGCTTATGGAAAACCTAGACATGAGAAAAAAATTGTTTCGATAAATTTTGTCTCTCATAAATAATACAACAAACTTTTAACACATTCTAGCTCTGAAGGAAATTTGTTGTAAACCAACAGGACTTTTCGTTTGTATAAGAAGATATTTTCCAATGGTGCTTCTAGATATACTATGTGTTATACAAAGCTTTTATCCGCTGATGGGTGACAATAGATTCTCATTAAAGACAAACTTTATCATTAATATCTTTTCGTAAGAGCTTGGACCTCATTCTGACCACATTCTAAAGCATTTTACACCACTTTGCATATCACCATTATGTTGCAAATATCTAATATAACTCATTTTTACCATTAAGGCAATTTATCTAGGATTATTATTCCTGGGTCAAACCAGCCTTCTTGAAACCCTGGTTCAAATATTCCTCTAGAAATGGCCAAATTCTCAACTGACAAGTGCAAGTAAATTCCTGCACTATATTTGTCAGTATTCATAATTATACCACCAATGCATATTTGATAAATGATTAAATAAATACCTTGATTACTTTATTAATAAATGAATTGGTTTAGTGTGTTGTTTTCCAAAGTTTGGTCAACAGAAGACTAGTCCTGGGAGATGCATTTCAATTAAAGGTACCATAGTGAAATTCGTTTAGAAACTAATGTACGTTCTAGTTTCTTGCTGAAGACTCTCTCCAGATCTTAAGATACTAAAGACTAAGAGAGGTCCTGAAAGAAGAGAAACACATCCCAATTTTTACACCTAATGTTTTACAAATCTACCTGATCATGGGGCTAAGCATTGTTGTCACCATGTCCTATACATACATGAACAATCATTAAGAGATAACTCTTTCCAAATTAATTTAAAGATCTATTATCTTCCTCTCTGAAAAAAAGCTAAGTGTTAGTTTTGATTTAAGGCACTATATGAAGTTTTCTACACTTGAAATTATTTCAGGATGATTTATTTTATAATGTAAAAACATTTCCAGTCATTTAATTGAATGAAATATATACATATGTAAATCTATCTATCTATCTATATATCTTATAAATTATTTTATAAAATAGGGAAATACCAAACTACTCACATTGGCCTCATCCTTATCTGTCACTGAAAAAAAAAAAAACTCAAAAAGTTAACTTGTAAAGCATTCATAGAATATTTTAACCTTATAAAAAAATGACAAATTTTAAAAAATATATTTTTAAAAGTCAATATTTATACCAAGTGGTTGTCAATTCCAAAAACTAAGTCATACATGGCATTAATGTTACTACCACATAACAAGATTTTTAACCAAAGTACTTCCTTTCTTTAAAGGAAGAATATTCTCACTTCTTTCTATATAAACATCTTAAAGAACAATGGTATGAACAGCAATGAGACTAAGATATGCTTCTTATTGAGGCTCAGTATGATGTTTTAACGATGATAAAACTATAAATTCCTATGAAAAATAAAAGTCATAACTAAGATGCTGACATAATTCTATTCAGACTAGTAATACTGTTGTTATAATCAATGATACTAGAGAGATATAAAAGTGTCATTTCTAAATTTTAAAAGGGTCTGCCTTTCAGCTAACTAGGAGAAAAATTGACACCAATTTTGTTTACTCGTCCTGACTTTAATAGCAGTAAAAATTATCCCCATAATGCTATTGCTGTCTGTACAGCAGAAGAAAATTACTGTGAAAACATATTTCATCACCTGAAAGCTTAATTAGAACCAGTCTCCTGTACTACTAAAAAGTGTGTGTGTGTGTATGTCTGTGTGTGTGTATGTGTAAGACAGAAATAACCATTTGATGACATGTTGTTGCTTTCTTATGTTAAACATTTTTTATTATAGTAATTGAAATAACTTCACCATACAGATATCACATGCTGAAGCATGACAATGCAATATTAATTGCACATTGTGTTGACATTTCAAGCATATTTTCTGTAACAACATTTGCATTCATATACAGGTAGTAAACACATGGGGATAATTTGAGTCATGATTCATGGTAGCAAATGTATTGCTTTCAAGCTAATCTTGAAACCCAGAATCTTCAACAAATCTACTAATAGTCGATATTGTAGCATGTACAGTGGTAATTATACGAACCAACCAGCTCAGGACCAAGAACTGCCATTGTTAACCTTTGAAAGAAAAATATCAGCATTATCTGATTACTTTTTCAAGTCTTCTTACCCACTTAAAAAATATTAGTCTATTGAGCAATGACTGTACCAATAGTTTTCAAGTTAGTGGTAGGGATAAAATAAAAGTTTTATGTAGCCCTTCTTAGATAATACAGCCCAGTTAATGCAAAATATGTTATCTGAATAGTTTTTCTTCGATATACCATGTACCCACTTATGACAAGGCAAAAAATCACCAAAAAGGGCCGCAATCTCAAAGACTGCAGTAAGTTTTAATATACCACTTTTGGGTTGCAAGACTGTTATTTGTAGCCATGTATCTTGGTTCAAATAGTCTAGACAATGTTTTTTTAGGCATAGAAACTTGGTTCTTAAAAGCCCCAGCAGACAAACTGAACTTGATCTAATAACACATTTTATCTAAGTTTTATTGGTTCTGAGGTAAAAATATACCACCATAAAATGCAAGGAAAACCAATATCTAAAAGGCAGGATTGATCCTTTCTGGACTTTGCCCATCAAAGGTCAAAACTTCAAAGGTTAAAGTGAAGAAGAAGAGGAGGAGGTGAAGGAAGGAAAAAAGGAAGAGAGAAAAAGCTGCGTAAGGAATAAAATTTTGATCATGCGTATATTTCCAAATTTTTTATTTATTTGTAAATAATATTAACCCAAAATATTTAGATAACTAATTCAGAACTTGAAAACATAAATTTCTCAATTTAAAGAGAAAAGCCAATTTTCAAAAATCATTAGATCACAGCAACACAACTAACTGAAGTTACACTTTTTATTGCTTAACCCTTAGAACCAGGTAAACTAAGACTCAAAATGTAAATTAGCATTACAGAACAGAAAAGGAAGGAATTTTCTGTCACTCATCTAGAGGTATTTGATATTATTTTTAAAAGAGAACACATTTAAGAATGAATCAGTGCTTTGCAGAAACCTAGAAATAATAGAGTTTATGCAACTATCAATTTTTTGGTACATTTGAAAAGGTCAAATATGTGTATATTCAGATTTAAAAAGAATTTTTATGTGGAATGGCTTTGACATGCTAAAGATGAAAGCATTTGGATGAATTTATATTAAAATGTGAAATTTCAAGTTAGATAACAAAATTCTATAATCATATGCTTTCCAAATTAAAAAGAGGATTAGAATGAAGTCCTTAATGTCTAGAAGCCTCTATCATCTAGTTGCTTGTAAATATTACATGAAAAGAAAGTTGTGTTTTTTTGTTTGAGTTTGGTTCATTTTAGTTTTAGGGAGGAGGAATTAGTAGGCAATTTTTGTGTATTTAGACCTAAGTTAGACATATGAAAAAATCTGTATAAATCTTTGTGTCTGGCAGAGGTTATTTCCATATTTGATCCTGTTATAACTTCGTTTTTACACATGCAAGGTAAGTGAAATGCTAGTAAAATAAAATTTGTTGCTAGTAAAAATAAACATAATATGAATCACAATAGTTCCTTCAACAGATTACATAAAGCAAATGGTAACTAATTACAATGCTGGATAATTAAAGTGAAAACAAATCTGCCATCTCATACCATGTTCATAGATGAGATTTAAAATAAAGGTTGCTTTTTATATAATTCTGGAAATGACTGCAATCATATACAGTTCTGGAAAGCATTCTAATCTTAGATTTACAGAATGAGTAGGGATATGTTTTTTTATAACAGAATGAAAATACATTTTCATCTTAAGTAAACCAAATTCCCTATTAAAAACTCCTGGTAATATTGAATAACTTCTGAAGTTTTTCAAATAAAGTTACTTTCTCTCCTAGAAGAGAGAATCAGACCCGTACTATCACTTATATTGATATGTTTCCACTTTATGAATAAAAAATTTATAATAAAAACTAAGGAATATTTTATACCTCGAAAACATTTCTATGGCCTCTAGAGACTTTCGTGATTTACTACTGAATCTTTTCTTCGTAGTTTCTCATTATGGAATAAGCACTTATAGCAACCATAATCCACAGCATACCAGGTAGTATATATAAACAATGAGCACATGGCTTTTATTCACAATTTTATCACATCAAACTAGATCAGTATAAATATGCAAATGTCAGCAAGAAAATTCTAGTGCTCAAAAAAAGCCAGATCTAAGTAGCTAGATAAATGAAATTTGTTCATTAATTAGTTAGGTAGTTTCACACATTTTAACTTATTTTTCAAATGTTCTTAAATTGTGTGTGTGTGTGTATGTGTTTTCTAGGGGGAGAGGGTTCATCCCCATGTTGAACATTCTTCTTATTTGTTTTAAATAAAAATTTCACTCTTTTATCACTAAAGACAGAAGTCCCAAAGCACCCACTCTAGCATACTAACCATTTTGATTTAAATTAATGCAAGTGAGTGGCCAACGAACTGGATAGATATCATATACCAGACACTTGAAATTATGTCTCATTCATGGACAACTCATGAATTTAAAAGAAAAATTATTAAAAATACTTCACAAAAAGACCTACTTATTTATACTCTTACAATGATTTTACAATATCCCAATTTTTGCATTATTTATTCTAAGAAATCTGTAATATATTTAAGAATTCACAAAATGGAGTCACAAACATTCAGAGTTACACTGTAATTTATTTTATCCTGACCTTATCCTCTTTTTCCCCAAAGACAATAACAAATTCTTCTTTGGGATGCATTTAGCAAGGAAAAGTATCTATTGGAATATAGATGTTAGGTAGTCATAAAGAATCAAGTAGTGATAATTTAAGGAAAATCCTATCTTAGCCTATCACAGCCTCAGAATATGGCTTTAAAAGCAAAATATATCTAACTTAGTCAACTTTAGGTTGCCAATTAATCCTTTTTGCAAATTAAACTAGGACAGTTTGCTTCTCTTAGTTCTCCTGCTTTGGGGCCATTTCTTGATTTACTGGAAGTAGTTTCTAGGACAGTAAAAGGTAAACATTCCTAAATTTTGCCAATAATTAGCATCTGTGAAAAAATAAGACTGTCGGGAGAAGTTTAAAGAAACTTCTAAAAGATGAATATTGTAATTTCTAAGGATTTCCATGTCAGTGATAGTGCTGTTTATATTTTTATGGAAAACTGAAAGCTCACTCATTGTTTTTGAAACTATAAGCAAGAAAAGGAAGTAAATTGCTATGAAATGTATGCATAATAACTTCAGACACAAAGAAAACTTCATCCTCTATTTTGATTTTAGAAAATTCTCAAGGGTACATCCATGACTAATAATATCTAGTAATCAGAATCTTCTATTTGCAATAATTAGATTATTTTCTATGCTGCAATGTGAAACTATATTAGATTTTACAATGTAAGTTGGTCTCAACATTAAGAGACTTCTAAAATAAGTGTGACACATTATCCTATAACACCAAAATGAGTTTGAAATGTCAACTCTTCTGGAGAACAGAAGAAATTGTATTTGACCATACGTACCCACTGGAGATATACTTTCCAAATAAAAGTGAATGGTATGAGATACAAAAATCAGATGGAAAGATTTTGTTATTAACATCATTTTCTGTTCCTTTATGTGACTCCCAATGAAAAGTAGAAAATAAAATCTAGTGTACGTTTTTTTACTTGTAACCCACTGGATTGTCTTCCATTTTGGATCACTATATGATCTTACTAAAGCCTTACTGAAAATGTACATTATCACAAGTAGCTAAATTTCCACATAGAGGAATAAAAATACTGGGAAAATCAGGTTGAGATTTTTATAGTACTCTGAAGTGTGCTACAGTAATGATAAACCCGTTTTATATTTAATCCTATCATCAAGCAACACCAGGCTTCTAGCTTTGTTTTTCATTTTAAATGGCTACTATATATAAGAGAATTAATAAGGTATTATACTATTAATGCTTTTTCAAGTCAAAAGAAGTATTATCTAGAAAATAATTTAACACTGAAATGGGATATTCAAGATCAATTTTGTTTTATATACTCTGCAGCAAAAATAACATTTCTAGTAGGAAGGAATTAATTATAAACCTAGCAAATTCTAGACATTCACATCTTTGTGTAAACAATTTAATGGTTTATTACATTTCCAGAAAGGTTAAGTCTTATATCCAGTTTTCTGCTAATTCTTCTTTCATATATTATAATAAATATATATGTGTTATTTGAGTGCACGTGTATATATTTTCACACATATATGTCATATATACATAAAACAGCACTTAATGGTCACTTTCTTTGCATGTTTAAATTGGAGGGAAAAAAATGAATTGCTATTATGCATAATCCATGGCAATCTTCCTTTCTGTTTCACAAATGGCCATATCGGGATGTAAACAAAACATTGGAGCGAGTCATTCCAGGTGAACTGTATTTCAAGATGTAGTTTGGTGTTCTCATGAAGAATTGTGTACTTCCTGGTAATAAATACCTACAAATGACAGTTAAAAAATTATACTTTACAAACAAGTTAATATTAACATCTCTCACTAAAGTGTTCTGTGGTTAATAATTTATGTATGCTATATGAGAAACAATACTATAACAACAATGCATTCTACATTAAAAAAAAAAAACGTTCTCTCCCAGACTGAGGTGGGAAGGTGGAAGATGGTCATAAAAGCCTCACCTAAAGAGCAGAATATAGATGCAACATATGATCTTAGTATCCCAAGACATCCCATAAAGAGCCATTATACTCACATGCTAGGAAACTATTTCCATGGCTCATGTTAATTTGAAATTCATCATTAATCTCTATAAATAATATGTGAAACCAGTTAAATATTTCTTAAAAACATGTGATATGAGAATTTGGCTAGCCACATTACCAATAATTGTTTCAAGGATGTTGGAACCATTAATTATAATTTAATAATATTTCATCAATGTATTATGACTATAGGTAATCTAAGAGAAAAAGTTAAAGACTAAAATTCATAATTATAAAATTTATATTCCTAGACCACATGGTTCTTATGATAACAACACCAAAAGCAATCATGATTACAGATTACATGCAATCCTTACAGCCAAATGTATTTCAGAATACATGAATTTCCCAGATTTTAGAATGATAGAGTGTATATACTATATATAATATAATATCTCCACTGGGGCCTTGGCGCAGCATCCTGAAATCAAACCATTAATCTTTCTGTTTGAGTGAAACATATGAATACTCACAATAAACAGGATGAAAACAACAAAATTTGTTGTTTTCAGGTCAGGTCAGATTTGCCAATAAAAAGTTACTCTTCCTTTCTTTTTAGTTTTCAGAGATTTGAGAATAAGTAATTATAAATAAGAATGTGCACCTGTATAATTTGTTTCTCTCTGGAAAAACTTTGATTAGCGTTAGGCCACTCCAATCTATATATCTAGAGAAAAATGGAAATCCACAAGGAAATCCACATGAGCAAAAGCAAATAAACATTATTATTAAAAGTATAAATCTTGGTAATGACAAGGACATGCTATAAAATCAGGACAAAGACATCTATGAGGAATTTCCAAAACCAAGGGTAGCAATAGAAGGAGATTTGAAATTTTTGAAAAAATAAACAATGGTAGAACATCAACTCATTTATTTTTTTCACTTTACATTAGAATCTTCCAGCAACAGTGTCATCTTTCCATAGATACGCAATGAAACTGAGGGCCAAGAGTACCATCAGCTACCTATTCTACATTAAATAATGTTGATACTACTATACTTCCATGCCAATGGAAAGTTACATTTATAGTTGTGTTATATGAATTTTGTAGAAGAATATGAATTCATTATGATCAAGCTACATACGACATTCAGATTAAAATGGAAGAATTCTCCATAACATCCATAAACATCATTTTATCATGAATTATCTAATAATATCTTCTAAATCTATTACCTAGTATCACAAACTATAAATAATTGCTCAAATCATTAAGCTAATAGAGCAGTAAAATAATACACAACAAACCAAATCGAATAAAAATTGCACAATGGGTGATGAATAATGAAACAACCGATTTCTCACATCACAGATTATATGAATTATTTTCTTAATATCACTTGGGTAATTTATATGGATTAATTATTATGTCAAGAGCTAGTGGAGTCATGATGATTAATCTGCTATCTTCTGTCTTGAAAAGGCTCCCTTCCTACCTAAGGCAAAGGTACAAAAGAAAATAAGGTGTTTGATCAAAATCCACTACTTTTTATTAGTTGAGAGTTATTCTACCTTCTATTGAAAATGCATTCTGATTATACTGATAATTATCAGAGTAAAGAATAACTTCTACCAACTTCCTTTTGAAGAATTTCCAAGCAACAGTTACTGCTGACATTATGTACGATAACATTCACCTATCCTTTTGAGTTAAAGATCTCCAGTCCACAGAGGAAAAATAAAAGCACAAAATCCAGGGTTACAGCTAACCTGTATTATTTTATTTAACACTATGTCATACTTAGTGTTTTCTGTGTGCTCAGCACTATTCTAATTGCTTTACAAATATTAACTCATTTACTTCTCATAACAATTCTATACAGTAGGTATTGTGTGTTTCATTTTATCGGTGAACACACTGAAGCATACAGGGGTCAAATGTCTTGCCCACAGTTACATAGCTAGTAAATGGCAGAGCTCGGACTCAAGCCCACGTGTGCCAACTCCAGCATCAGTGCTCCTGGCAGCTATACCTATATTGTCATTTCTCTGTATGAATCTCAGTTTTAAAACTAATGGATACAATGATTATACTCATTTTCTCAAAACTACAAAGTATACAGTAACCTAGAAAGTAGAAAAAGATTATACATCCACAAACCTAAACTTTTTAAAAGAAGCAGAAAAAGCTAAAATGAAACTTCTGTAAGAAAAAAAGTTCAGTATGAACTAAAAAAAGCATATGAAATTACATTGGAAGAAACACTTTGTTTCCCTAAAGCAAGTGCTGTGGGGTATTTTAAAGCATTACAGGGAAACACAATGGATTATTTGCCTTAATATCTCCATTAATATCTCTTGGGAGATCCCTTACTAGCTGAACATCAAAGATTATTTTTGAAATGTTCTTTGCAATGAAATTAAATAATACAATTTGATTGTTTTTAGCAAGAAGAATATCTCTGGGAAGTACGTTTATAGACTATATATATACACATATATATATACATATATATATGTGTGTGTGTATATATATATATATATAAAGAGTTTGCATTAAAGCACCAAAAAATGTGAAAAGTTTACAGCTTTACCTTTATTCTAGCTTACTCTTGATGTACAAAAACAGCTAACCTGTAACTAATAGCTAACTGAGAAGTACCTCCAACCCCTATTTGCTTCACACATGTACCCTCACTCCTCATCACAGAGGCTAGGTGTACACAACCTCACATATCCATCACATAGACATAAAACATGCATTTGTCCAATTCCTACTTGATGTAGAATTGGTCTGTCATGTACCAACTTATTGCTGACCATGGAGGATCTCTAGAACATGAACATTTCAAGACCAGTAGGGAATTAGCCTTGAAAACGTAAGCTACACCCACCTTCTGAGATTTTCCTGGAGTAAGATGAGGACCCCTGATACCCCCAAAATAAACTCAGCTTCCTGGTTTGGGGAACAAAGGTAAATAAAGTTCATCATAATATTTATCCTGTGTTTTAAATTTTTTTCTACTGTGGTATAATATATATAGCATGAAGCTTACCAGTTGTATCATTCAGTGCATTAAGTACATTCACAATGCTGTGTAAACATCACCACAATCTAGTTCAGAACTTTTTCATCCCAAACAGAAACTCCTTGCCCATTGAACACTAAAACCCCATCTCCATCTCCCCATTCCCTGGTAAGCTCTGTTCTACTTTCTGTCTCTATGAATTTGTCTACTCTAGATACCTCATATATAGTGGAATCTTATACCATATTTGTCCTTTTGTGTCTGGCTTATTTAATTAGCCTGCTTTCAAGGTTCATCCATGTTGTAGCACGTGTCAGAATTTTATTCTTTTATACAGACTGAATACTGTTGCATTGTATGTCTGTATCACATTGCATTTATCCATTCATCTGTTGGTGGACACCTGAGTTGTTTCCACCTTTTGGCTATTGTGAATAATGTTGCTATAAACATTGTTGTACAAGCATCAGTTTGAGTCCTTGTTTTCAATTCTTTTGGGTATATACCCAGGAGTGAAATTGCTGGGTCATACGGCAATTCTATATTTAACTTTTTGAGGAACTAGCAAACTTTTCCATAGCAGCCACATCATTTCACATTCTGAGATAGTGAGTGCAATGTATGAGGATTCCAACTTCTCAATATTCTCACCGACACTATTTTGCATCTGGGGGATAATAGCCATCCTAGTGAGTGTGGATCATTCCATTGTTTTAACTTTGATTTGGGCTAGGGGTTGCGGGAAGCTCTAGTTTCAAGACCCACCTCTGCCATAGCTAGCAAAGTGGATTTGGAGAAATCATTTAACCTCTTCGGGCCTCAGTTTTCAGTTTTCTCATCTGTGAAAAGAGTCCAGTAGTTTCTTCCATGCCTAGCTCACAGAGTATAAAGCCAATGAAATAGCGCACAAGAGTGAAATATTATTTACATGTTATGAACATCAGCCTCACAAGGCAAGACCATCCTTGTTCTGAGAGATGTTTCAAGCTATCAGAGCCTGGGGCCATAATGGTACCATGTATTTAACTCAATTGTAAAGTATAGTACACATTTGAAAGAGCATAAAACATAAATGTCCAGCTTAATGAATATTATAGTGATTACTTGTATAACTGCTACCCAGGTTAAATAACTGAATATTCCTAGCACCCCAGATCCCTGTATATTTCAGCATCCTCCCTTCTTCCCAATATCTTCCCCATTTTTTTATAGAGTGTTCATTTTTTTTCTTAGAAGTTTGTAGGAGTTCTTTTTTGACCTAAGAATCTTATATAGGTTATAAATGGGTTGCAAATGCCTTCTTCCATTCACTGACTTGCTTTTTCACCCTCTTAACAGGATCTTCTATGGAATAGATATTCTTAACTTTAATATAGTAAAATTCATCTTTTCATTTATCATCTGCACTTTTTGACCCTATTTTTTATAATCTTTGCATACCTCAAAGTCATGAAAATATTCTCCTGCATTATCTTCTGTAATATTTAGTTTTGCCTTTCACATCTGTGTAGTCAAATCATTGGAGATGATTTTTGCATATGGTGTGGGTAAAATCAAGTTTCTTTATTTTTAATTATTATTTAGAAACCCAATTGTCTCAGCACCATTTTTTAAAACAAATTTCTTTTTCCCATTTGTCATAAATCAAATGTACCTCCTTTTCTCATAAATCAAGTCTCTATATACGCCTAGGTCTACTTAGGACTTTTCTGAATGGTTTCATTGGTCTGTCTGTCCTTTTGACAATATTACACTGTCTTAAATTACTTTAACTTATTCTAAGTCCTAGTACACTACAGTTAATAAACCCTACCATTTTATTTTTCTATTTCAAACGTGTCTTATCTATTCTTGGCCCTTTGTTTTTCTGTATAAATGTTAGAACAAGCTTTGGTCAGACTGTGCCTCCCCCCAAAAATTTGTTGAGATTTATACTATGATTACATTGCATTTAGAGATGTTCAGAACTATTTAAGAGCTGACACTTGATGATACTGATCCAATGATGTTACAGTTTGCTACATAAAAGTCTTGCACATTTTTGTTACATTTATTACTAAGTATTAACTATTCTTTGATGCAATTGAAAATGATATCATTTTCAATTGCATTGAAATGCATAAAATTTCATATTCTTGCTGTTTGCTGTTGATATAGGAAAAATATAATTGATTTTCTTATCTTGACATTGATTTCATTAAACTTCTTAAATTTACTTAATAATTTATCTGTAGATTTATTTAGATTTCTACAAACACCATCATATCCATCAGTAAAGAGTTTCAGTTTAGTGCCTTTTTTTTCTTTTGCTTGCCTTATTGAACCAACTAGGACCACTACTACAATGTTAAATAGAAGTAGTAATAACAGGCAATCTTGTCTTGTTCCTCATCTCAGAAGGAAAGCCTTCAACATTTCATCATTAGGTATGTTTGTTATAGGTTTTGTGTAGTTATTCTTTATTAGACTAAGGAATTTCCCTTTTGTTTCTAGCTTGCTAAACATTTTTTAAAAACATGAACATATATATTCAGTATATATTTATCTGTATCTATTGAAATGATCTTTTATTCTATTAAAATCACATTGATCACTTTTTAATGTTATTTCACCCTTAAATTGATGCAGTAAACAGAAGTTGGTCACAATACATTATCCAATTTAAAGTTCCTGGGTTTATTTTGCTGGTATTTTATTTAAGACTTTTGCATCTATGTTCAGGAGTAACAATGAACTTTCACTATCCTTGACATATCTTGGTTAGGTTTTAGTATCAAAGGTATGGGAGCTTCATTAAACAAGGTGGAGAATGTCCCCTCCTTTTCTGTTCTCTGGATGGGTTTAATAGAATTGAATAGTGAAGACCTGTGAATTTGGAATTATCTTTGTGAGAGGGTTTTTAATTAGTGATTCAATTTCTTCAATAGTTAAGACTATTTAGTATTTTCTATATAGGACTTTCTAACAAGAAATTTTGTCATTTTTGGTAATATGTGTTTTTCCAGGAATTTGTTAACTTAATCTAAATTACCAAATTTATCAGCATGAAATTGTTCATATTTTCTTATAAAATTTTCAATGTTTGTAGGATCTGTAGTGATGTCTCTATTTTGTTCTTTTTTTTTTAATTTTATTTTATCATGTTATGTTAGTCACCATACAATACATCATTAGTTTTTGATGTGGTGATCCACGCTTCATTGTTTTCGTATAACACCCAGTGCTCCATGCAGTACGTGCCCTCCTTAATACCCATCACCAGGCTAACCCTATCTTTGTTCTTGATGTCAACTATTTCCTTTCATATTCTTGATCAGTCTCACCAGTTGTTTATCAGTTTTATTAGTCTTTTCAAAAACACATTTTTGGCCATGTTGATCTTCTTTATTCTGTTGGCTTCATTATATTATTAATTTCTACTGTCATTTTTATTTCCTTTCTCTATATTCTTTGGGTTTATTTTAATGTCATTTTGTCACTTTTCAAAATGGTTGCTGATGTCATTTAATTTTTGCTTTTCCTCTTGCCTAATATGTTCATGTAAGTCTACAAATATGTCTACAATAATGATTTGTCTACATACTACAATTTTTTGTTTGTAATATTTGTGTTATCATCCAGTTCAAAATATTTTCTTATGTCCATTATGATTTCTTAGATTCATGAGGTAATTAAAAGTATATATTTTTTATCCTTCCAAAGTATGGATATTCCAATTATAATTTTTGCTTTTGTTTTCTAGCTTAGTGGCATGGGGTCAGAAAAAAAACCTCTGTATGATTTAAGTCTTCTGAAATTGGTTGAAATATGTTTTATTATTATACTATATGATAGACTTTTGTAAAAGTTCCTGGTGTGCTTGGTATTTTATATTCCAAGATTATTGGATTCACTTCTATATATGATAGTTAGGTCTGTTAGTTATATTGTTAAAATGTTCTATATCTTTAAAATGTTCTATATCATGGGCGCCTGGGTGGCTCAGTTGGTTAAGCGACTGCCTTCGGCTCAGGTCATGATCCTGGAGTCCCGGGATCGAGTCCCGCATCGGGCTCCCTGCTCGGCGGGGAGCCTGCTTCTCCCTCTAACCCTCCCCCTTCTCATGTACTCTCTCTCTCTCTCATTCTCGCTCTCTCAAATAAATAAATAAATCTTTAAAAAAAAATAAAAATAAAAAATAAAAAATAAAATGTTCTATATCTTTAAAATGTTCTATATCTATATCTTTATATATCTTTTGATATATATATGTATAATACATGTATATATGTATTATGATATACATACGTATAATACATATATATGTGTGTATATATGTATATATATATGTACCACAATACATACATATATATCAAAATCTCCATCTATGGTTGTAGATTTGCCTATTTTTCCTTGTAATTCTGTTAACTTTAGCCTTGCAAAACACTGGGAACACTGTTACTCCTAGGAATCTAGGATATTCACCAACATCCCCATCTTTGGCAGGCCTTGAACTCCTACTTTTTCCCTTAGGCCCATGAGTCTATCAGAAGTATTATTCAGTATAACAAGTTCTCACTAAGTACCTGATTAACACTCTGATGTCTTCAAACAAGGTTTTGATATTTTGTCTAGCTTTTTTAGTTGTCATTAAAGGGAGGATTTGTCCAAAAACCCAGTGCTCTATTACCAAAGGCAGAAGTTTGAACTCAGTGGTTTTTAAAAATGTTTTTAACCATGAAACCCCTTGTGAAATGAGCTTATATGGAAGTTCAGTACATGAAATATAGAAACACAGAGATGTTGATGATACAAAATATTTGGAGATCCCAAAGCTTCCCAAGTAAGTATAGTTAAAGTATTGAGCTGGTCCCAAGAACTCTAGTTTCATATATATATAATATATATATGTGGGTTTATTTATCAGTTTTACTTGCTTAGTTATGAGTCTACCTCTGAGAAATGGCTTTCCACTTGGTATGCCTATTAAGTTATTATTTTTCTAAGACTTCAAGATTCAAGGCTACTGTGTTCCATGGAATGGGTGGCATGTACACCTTAAAGCCTCTTCAGAAAGATCATGCAGATCTTTGGTCAAGATAAATATGGTCCATAAACCTGACTGATGTTATCTCTATTTTCTTCTCTTTTAATTTTATAGATAAATTACCTAAATATATATCTCCTCATAAAATATTTAGGTATACCTCATATATTATTTATATTAGGCATATATATTAATTTATAAATATTAATTTATACTTTATTAGGTATACTTCATAAATGAAATTTATCTATTAATAAATAACAAATTAAGTGACTTCTACATGTAAAGTAAAAAGCTATAGGTTCCTAATTAATAAGGGAAAGAAAATATGGCCAGTTTTCATGTTTTTAAATTAATATGACATTGACTTGGGTTTTAATAGCTAGATATTTATTTCTCTCTCCTCCTTGTGTTTCCAAGTAGAAGAATTTCCACCAAATTTCTGGCCTTTTACCAGAAGTGAGTTATCTGATTTCCAGGTTTAAAAGAAGGAACCAGGTATGCTTGGCTCAGTCCCTTTCTCTTGTTGGATCAGCCTATCTGCAGAAAGGATGCATTCTTACTAGCTCACCAGCCAACACTAACAGAACTAGACTTTATGGGGTAGTGTTAGTGGAAGGTTTGGTTTGATCTAGCTCTGCCCATGATTGGATCAGTACATTTAATTCTAGAGTTCAGTTTTAGAGAACTCACTTGGCTCAAATCTACACCATTGTCCCTCAATGTGGCTTTACTCAGTAATGAAGCTACATCCTGATGATCATCTGTCTGATTCCTACATCTCTCTCTCAAATGGTTCTGAACTTGGGCAGGAATAAAGGGTGTGTTTTACTAACCCCTCTTTCCCCAGAATGCTTATAATCATCATACTGGGGTTATACTGACATTTATCCGAAGTCCAGAACTCAAGATTCCAGAGTAGGAATATCTCTTCTGACCACCAGAAAAGGAAGAAAATAAAAAGGCCTGACACAATTGTAAGGTGTAACTTCTTCCTCCAGAGTGACCTCAGTCTATTTTGCCCACCTACAAAAGTTACAAGAGCCCTCAATAGAAAATGTGTTACAAAATCTATAATCACAAGAGTAACATTGAAGAGTTTGAAACCATCCTTCCTAGACTGGAACTTAAGATTTTCCTGGTCATGCTCCCAGAGTATCACTCCTTAAAGTGAAACCACTTAATTTATATGCTGTAAGGTCTTAATGATGACCATCATTCTTTTAAATTATATGAAAATATTAATGAAAGTAATGTAAGTTTTATTTCAATAATTTGCTTCAGTCAAACCATTAAACTGTAGAATATTGCTTTGATATTTACATATTTCAAATATTAATGGCTAGCTTTACCTCTATCATTGTTGTGATCACTCAGCTTCTATTTGCAGGGGGAGAGTTAAAATATGTTAAAGGTACGACAATAATATAATGTCAGAATCCAAAACAAACAAAGATTAAAAATACATCTTTCGGGTGCCTGGGTGGCTCAGTCGTTAAGCGTCTGCCTCTGGCTCAGGTCATGGTCCCAGGGTCCTGGGATTAAGCCCCGCATCGAGCTCCCTGCTCAGCGGGAAGCCTGCTTCTCCCTCTCCCTCTCCCCCTGCTTGTGTTCCCTTCTCTGCTGTGTCTCTCTCTGTCAAATAAATAAATAAAATCTTTAAAAAAAATACATCTTTCAACACTTTTTGTGAAATATACTCCAAGCCATTCTGCTGGTGCAGATCAGTTTTGTAAAAAGTTAGCTTTATTATATACTTCCTATGATCTCTTTAAGAAACAGATCAATTTCTAGGTGTTTCAAAAGACAGTCCCAGCTATGGTGGTTATTTTTCCTCATTGCCTATTCAGGGTTAGTTGAATACTATCATCATTTGACTATCACTTAGTTTTTCAAAGTCACGATTTATTCTCTTCTATTCAGAGTAGTACTGCAACTTATACATACTAAAAATAAAGTCACATGTTCATCTTTAATTCTATTGGGCACTATGATTGTACAGAGAAATGCTAAAATGTACTATTTTTTCAATCTGCATATTTTTGCAGCTTAAAAACAATATTCTTTTTCATGATTTGGAAAACCACCTATTTTAACTGGACAGTATTTATTAAAATTCAATTTTTAAATGGAACCTAACAAAATTCACCTCCCATAGATGCATGTCATGATGAAGGGAGTAAAGATTAAACTAAAGGCATCTTCTCAACTTATCAGTCTGAAGGATAAATTTGAAATCTCCCTATTGGTGAAAAAAGTCAAGTTTATGACCATTTTTGGATGCTTTTACTCAGCATTTGAAAGCAAAATTATATAAGCCAAATAATCTCATTTCCAAGTAGGTTATTTCTGTCACCTTCAGGTTTGTGGTTGCTGTCTTTGTTTGGTCCTTTAAAGGTAAAGATGGTGCAAATTAAAAGTCTTTTGTAGATAACAGCATGTATGAATTTTCGGTCTTTAGCTTTTTCTCTAACTATGTAAATAAAAAGAGACTTTCAATTTCAAACTGCACCGTGGCATTACTTTATATAAAACTCACAGGGTGTAGAAATGTAAACAAGTACCTGGAATTACCCCAATCAGTACCAATGCCTGAGAGTGATCCTCTTGAGTCAGTTGCATATTTGTAAACCACTAGCAGGCACTGTTTACAAAGTTCAACCAAGCGCTGGCAACATTGGAGCTGCAAAGGAGTCACCACCTCCGGGCTTTTACTGAAAATACTCTCCCAAGAGGATCTGTTGGCATGGAAACAGACATGACCTCATGTGGCTGTTAAAAATGACAACCAGCTTTATCACTTACCTAGCAGCAAACCAATAAGGAAAAGTAGAAATGGCCTCAGACATTTGAAGTGACTGCAGATGGTTGAAAGGTATAAAACAAATATATATTTGAAAATTCAACTTTATATTAAAAAACACAACACAGAATTCATATACTATTTGTCTTTAAAGACTTTACTGATGCCAACTGTAGGTAGCTATCAAGATGGTTTCCCAACACCTCCTAAAAAATTGAGTTACTCTATATTAAAGTGTATGTAAAATACTGAGCTTATTTCTCAAAAGTTAGATATTCTAAAACTTTAGGTTTCCTTGAAAGCTACCTTTACCTTTACATTAATAATGATCCCACAAAAGAATTTAAAATTTGCTTCAATTTAATTTGTGGCCTCTCTGGATTAGGAGAATTTAAGTGAATCCCTTGATTATGACCACTCCTCTCAAAACACTTAGAGATGTAATTATGTCCATGATATTCCTAGAGCACAGGTTCTATATTCTAGAAGTCATGTTATCTCAGTGAGTACTGCCTGACTATAATCACAAAGGTAGTATCCTGCCTCCTTAAGTGCACTCAGCTTCTACCAAAGCACACAGTAGTACACACTTTCTTGGTAAACTTCAAGTGTGTGTGTGTGTGTATGCATGTGCACAGGTAAACAAATACATATAAATGTACTTACAATTCCTAAATTTACCATAACAATCCAATTCAGGAAACACCTCACCACCAGCCACCACCAGAAAGAGACAGAGACAGAGACAGAGAGAGACTTATTTCCTTAGTATAAATGAAACTTTTCAAGTCTCAAGGGGAAGGTTTTGTTTGAGACTTGGTAATGGTTCAAGTCTCATTTTACATAAACCAATTCACTTAACCCTTAGAGAAAGAAAAGAGTAGATTTTCAGAAAGAAAAAAATATTAAGGAAAATATTTTTCTGACAAAATGTACTTCCCAATGGGAAATTCAAAGACTCCATTTTCAATCTTCTGTGGATATTTGATATCTTTGGAATTTTTTAAAATGTTTTAGAAACTCAGAAAGGTATTTTTTAGTAGAAAGGCTACTGTTTATTTTTTCAGGAGAAACGTGGCCCTAAACAGATAGCATGTCACCTGTGAATGACAGGTTTTCTTAAAAGGAGTAAGATTCAAATGAGTAGACTGAAAGGAATAAATTTTCTTCCATATTCTGAGATGTTCGGGACTAAATATAATATTTTTATTATTTTTAAAAAGTTATTTTTATTTAAGAAACAGTAATATGCTAATTAAATTAACTCTAAAAATAAATTTTAATACTAAATATAAGAAAAACTGGCTATAATACATATGTGTTTGCATATACCCATATATACCTATGCGTGTGTGTATGTATAACCAACTTAATTTGATCAAGAAAAATACTGGAGAATACCAATTAGGGCATGTGTTTATAATTAGTATTTCCTAATTTCAAAGCCCTACATGTTTAGGCCCAGAGAAATAAAAATTTCATATAAATACAAATACATACAGGAAAACATCCTGTGTTATGACTGTCTGCTTAGCACTTTCCTCTCCACTGAAATTCTGAACATTGCTACATCCTCTCCTCTCAATTTGGATATATTTTAATTTTGATCCTTTGGAGCCATTTGATTAGATCCACTATCAAGTTACACACATCATGGTAATTTTTCTTTTTCTGATTTGGAGTATAGAGGTAAGAAAAGAACAAATAAAATGGAAGAAAGATAAAAGAGCTTCTATCACACTCTAATTTGATGTAACATTCTGAATACTATGTAAGTTATAATCTGACCAGCTTTGGCTCCTCATTCTCTCATTCTTCCTTAAATATTTAAAATAAATATATGGACCAAAGTCCTTTACCAATTTTGGTGTGTATGTTCACCACCTCTAGCCAAAGACCACATTCTACTCTATTCATTCATCTTTAAGCGTCAGCACACCAGAACTCCTCATAAAGAAAAGAAGATGATGAACAGGACTTGCTTCACTTGGTACCAGGTTAACTTTTTCTGCACAAAGGAAACCCATCCTTCACAATGAGTGTATTAGGACTGTGTCCCTCACCTCCTCTCCACCACCTGGCACAGCTGAGTGAATGTGCAACACCTCCGTAACACTACAGCACCTCAGTCTTCAATACTAACACAAACAGTTTTGAGAAGGTGAAAGGATGTAGAAATAATTTACAATACCAGTGCCTTTATCAAAGAACTCAAGGTCTTATCTGACTTCTTTCTGAATCTAAATTCCAAAAAATTAAGTGGTTAAGAAGTTCTGTTTGGTACTCCCTAATCCTCAGAGATGTTTAACAGGAAACAACTTTATATGATACTTTTTAGTAATATAACAATAAGGTACAGAATTCTAAATATCTCTGGCAACAAAGGGGAGTTGTTATTAATGAAATCCAGAGACTCGAAAAGCCTTGCATTATCCAGCAATCCAGTATTTTTCACCAACTTTCTCATCGAAACATTTAATAAAGCAGTTATCTAAAAAGTAAAACTGATTCATTTCTTTCTCCTTCTCTGGTAGATGTCTGAATGGATGACTGAGTGGACCAAAGTTAAGTAGCAGAAAGGAGAAAGGAAAGTAAAAGCAAAACAAAGCAAAACAAAACCAACCAAAACTGGACTATACCAACTGGATACACAGGAACAATGAGCTGGAAGGTACTAACAATAACATATTCAATTGAAAGTGATATGAGAACAGTAAGAGTCAGGTCATTTTTACTCTGTATGATGCATACATTTTTAAGTGGGATAGTAAATCCAGAAGTGGACTGCTTAGAATATTCCTTACCATTTCTTCTTGCCCAAAGATTCTAAAAGAAAAGCTTTTCCGTGACAAACTTCCACGGGAAAATGCCTTTGGCTAGAGGGTCCAAACAGATTCTCTTCTTTGGGGTTCACATATCATAGTTTTGAGTGGAGAGAGGACTTTTCCAAACAATATATTTCTTCTCCCATTTACCCCCTGCTTCCTCCTCTTTGTTTTACCTGGAAAACTATTCTTCCTCTTCCTACAAGTCTCAGCTGAAATGTTACATCCTTTGGCCACATTTCCTGAGCTCTCAGGCCTGAGTTTGAATCCCATAGCACCTAAGCTTCCTATATCCCAGTAAAACATGGAGGATAATTTTATTCATGAAAATTCCAAGAGCTGTTCTCCTGCAGAGAACACATTCAGAATGTAAAGCATCATGTGATAACAAGAAAAGTTTCCATGTGATAACAAGGGTCACTGAGCATGGGCTTCAGCAGCCTGAAAGAACAAGAAAGGGGGATAAGGGTGTATTCTATTTGATGTATTAGTAAAACCCCTGGGCCAACTCTAGGGAAACATACCACAAAGATCTACAGTATTCTTTGATGTTTCTGGATGTGGACAGGGAGTGGTTTATTTAGTTTTGTTATTGGGGTGTTGACAGGCAGAGGCAAGAATCAAGGTGGCCCAGAGTTATTTGGATTATATTTTTCCAAGATTTTACACCTAACTGTGAAAGACAGTTATGCCTTTTATTAAAATCATTCCTTTAGAAGTGAGTTAAGAGTAGATTTTTACCTTGACTACTAGGCTGTTAGACCAAAGGTTAAAGGAGTATTCATTGACTAGACATGATTCAAAGGATTAATAGACCTATTCTGGGTCCAAACTGGGAATCAAACACACACAACACTCTGTGACTTAATTAAATTGAAGAAGCCTAAGAAACCCATTTGTAAGGCTACAAAATAAAATCCAGTGTTAAACTCTTCTCTACAGACCACCAAGGTTTTAAAGAAATGGATGGAGAGTGGAGGTCAAATTGGACTCAAAGCTACTCCTGCTCTATTTGCCCAGGTGCAAGGGGGCTGGGGATTTGGCTAAGGCTATGGGACTTAAATCAAGCAAGCCTGTCAACCACTGGGAATGCTGCTTTGAGGCGAGTCAATAAAGCATACAGTTAAGAGCTTGGGCTCTTGAGTCAGACAACCTGGGTTTAAATCCTGGCTCACCTAGTTACTATAAGAACTTGGGCAAATTATGTTCTCTCTATGCTTTGATTTCTTCATCTGTACAATGAGAATAATAACAATAATAATTTACTCAAAATATTAAAGTGGCAATTATAAGAATATTTAATATGTATAGTAGTATCAGGCATTTAGTAAGTCAAATGCTATTAACTCTCATTATCAATACTAGTAGTAATAGATACCACCAGAGAAATTTAAGGGGAGTATTGTTCAAGGAACAAGAGAAAAAGATTCTGAATCAATTAGAATATATTACCAAAATAATTCAGGGAAGAGGAGTCCCAGAGGCAAAGAAGAACCACTGTATGGCATCTTTGGGGTCTGGAGTTGGAATTTACCTCATGGACTCAAAATTACCAGCACCAATTTCAGTAGCAGACTATCTGACTGCTTTCCCTGCTGAAGAATAATTAGCATTCTAACTGATGTGGAGAACAAAGGCAGAAGGAAATGTAGATAAAATTAAATTTCCTTATAACCTGCAGCCCATTGACAAATACTTGAGGCAAGCAGAGTGTGACCTTCCTCCAGGAACTCCCAACTGTCTTAACATTAATGCTTTGCTAGAGGGAAAAACAACCTTAGCTTGACAATAGCTAGGTCTCCAGGATCCTATGAGTCTTCTTTAGCACTTGAAAATCCTTTTGGATTTTCCCCCAGCTCCATAGTATATAACTAACTGCTCCTCACAATACCAGGGCAGCCTTTCTGCCCATGGGCCCTGTCCCCATGCTTTAATAAAACCATCTTTATACATCGAAGACATCTCAAGTATTCTTTCTTGGCTGTTGACTCTGAACCCCAACATTTCCGTATCACAACCAATGGAACAACAAACAGAAACAAAATTCCAGTTATGAGTCTAGATTGAGAGAACTTCTACAGAGAACCATCAACTAATGGGCCACAGAATATAGTTCAAATGTTCCACTTAAGTCTCTGCAGAAAATAATTTATAGCCAAGATTACTCTCAGATTTTACTACAACCCAGAGCACCTTATAAATTCTTCCTGTTTTTAAATGGCTACTGAGAGGATGCCTGGGTGGCTCAGTCAGTTAAGCATCTGCCTTTGGCTCAGGTCATGATCCCGGGGTCCTGGGATCGAGCCCCACGTCAGGCTCCTTGCTCAGCAGGGAGCCTGCTTCTCCCTCTCCCTCTGCTGCTCCCCCTGCTTACACTCTCTGTCAAATAAATAAATAAAATCTTTAAAAAAAAGAAAGAAAAAGAAAAAGAAAGAAAGAAAAGAAAGAAAGAAAGAAAGAAAGAAAGAGAAAGAAAGAAAGAAAGAAAAAGAAAGAAAGAAAAGTAAATGGCTACTGAGGAACATGATAGTGGTGAGAATAAGTCTGAAAATGGTATGAATAAATTGGTACTAGAGGACTAGAATATTTAAATGGAGGACATTTGGAGCTCATTTGGAGTATTGAGAGAGATTAGAGAAATAAGAAAGAACCAGCATGTTAGAGAGTGTTGTGTCTCTAGCTAAGAAGTCTGGACTTTAATGGTAAGTGAGGGAAATCACTATAGATTTTAGGAAATGACCCTGACAGTAGGATAGATATGGGAAACAAAAAACTGGAGACAAAAATGTCTAGAAATCTATTAATTTTACCTAGCCCTTCTACCAAAAGGTTCCTCCTATCTGAAATCCTATAATACTTTATCTAGGTCTCTTTTATATAATATATATATATATATATATATATATCTTATTTTATCTACTAGAAGCAGCAGAACTTATTGGTTCACACCACAAACTCTGGGGCCAGGCTCCCTGAGTCCAAATCCCAGTTGCACTAGGTCATTAGTGCCTATCTATGCCTCAGTTTCCTCACCTACAAAATGGAGATAAAACATAGAACTTGCTTCAAAGTGTTGTTATGAGGATTAAATCACTCAATATACATAAAGTGCTTAGAACAATGCCTGGCACATAGTAAGTAGTATAGCTTTAGCTATTATATTTAAGAGTCTTGCGGGCAGGATATGTGTCAAAATCAACTTTGTCTCTCCAAAAGTATTTAACACAGTAGAAAGTACTGGGTACTAAGAACAATGAAAAAGAATCTAAAGTAGCCACAGTGGGAATATGACAGAAAAACTAACAGGATTTAGCAAACCACTGAATACAGACTGGGAAGAAGAAAGATACAGATGACCCTGACATATCAAACCTGCATGACTGGGAGAATAACAATGGGATTAAGGGAAGGCCAGAAAGGAAGCTATTTCTGAATGAAAGGGAGGTGCCTAATGTTTGGCTTTAAATATCTTAAGGCTAAAGTGACAATGAGTCACAACAGCTTTGGCAGGATTGAAATTTTGGAGAAGAGCAGAAGTGTAGCCATATTTTGGAAGTCTGTTACATGAAGGCAAGAGCAGAAGAACCTTAAAGATATTCATTTGTAATGGAGATTTTTCATTAAGACTACCTTGGCACTGGGGTGGGGGGGGGCAGGGAGAGTTCCAAGATGGCGGAGTAGTAGGGGGACCCTGAACTTACCTTGTCCTTTGAATACAACTAGATCAACCTTTAACGATTTTGCGCAACTAGGATCAAAGGAGTATGGAAACAACCTGCAGAGTTGAAGCCAGAGAATTTGGCAGAGGCAAGTTTCAGAGCCCTGTATTGGGGGATTGGGAAGCAGCGCAGCTGGAAGAGGAGGAAGACCAGTTGGAGGAGCAAAGTCAGGAAGAGGGAGAAAGTTGGAAAGATTGCAGCGGTTTGTAACCTCACAATAAGCGGTGATGGGTGGGTTGCTCAGGAAGGGATTGCTCCCCTTCCTGGAGGGCATTTGGAGGAGCATATTTGTCCTTTCCAGAGACAAAGAACAGCTGGGATGCCCTTGAGTGGAGCTCAGCATCAGCGTCAGAGGGGCACACAGAGGGCAGAAGACCTCTTAACTTTTTGGTGTGAACCACAATAGGCTTAAACCTCTGTGTGGCACCAATCAACCCCTTTGCTAGGACTGACAGAGCGAAGTGCAGACTGGAGCAGATGGCGGGTAACATGACTGCTGCTTTTTGCTGTCTGCCACAATAGATTCAAGCCTCTGCAATGGCTTTTCTGGGAGAAAGGGGAGTAGGGGACTGAGTCAAGTGCGGATGGCTGATAACCTGGCTCCAGCTTTTCAGTGAGCATTGCAATAAACTCTAGCCTCTGACTGCCCACTGTGTGACGGCTTTTAAGGAACGGGTCGGTGCTGGGCACACCCTGAGCTTCCCCACTGAGCAGGCGCACACATTACTAGGCCCTTTAAAACTTGGGAGTTTTGAATCCCAGCCTCTGGCCAGAGATAAAATACAGGAGATCTGTGGCTCTGGGCATGCCAACGACCCAGGCACAGACAGATTAGGGCAGGGAACTGACAAGGGCCCAGGTCACAGGACATTTTGTAAGAGGGCCAGCTGAGCAGGAGCTGTTGGGAGTTCTGTTCCCCAGAGACAAAAGGGTGAGGTGACGCCTTATTCTACTTCTTGCACCATCCCTCCCTCCTCGCACCCACCAGCACAGTCAGATTCCAGAGAGAAACACAGCGCCTCTAGTGGAGGCTGGAGTCCCCTACACTAAACCCCTCCCCTCTGACCTGGCAGGAGTATCTTTAGGAGAGCAAGTCAGCTTGTGAGCCAGCACAGCAGGCCTCTCCCTCAGAAGACCAACACAAACCCCTCCATCTACCAAGTCTACCGATTAAAGAAAGCTGAACAACATCAGCTTCCAGCTTAACTTCACAAACAAATCAAACACTCCCCACTACAAGCAAGGAGGAACTATGTGGAGGAAGGACCAGTGGGAAAAAGCAGCCAAAACACAACAGCAGAGTGTACACAGCATACACCAGAATCACTCCCTGAACATGTTGTTGTTGTTGTTGTTGCTGTTTTTGCTGGGGTTTTTTTCTTTTTTCTTTTTTTCTTTCTCTTTCTTTCCTCCTTTCTTTTCTGGACAAAATGACTAGAAGGAGAAATTCACAGCAAAAGAAAGAGCCAGAGGTAGTACTCTGCCATAGATTTAATCAATACGTATATAAGTAAGATGTTGGAACTAGAATTCAAAACGATTATAAAGATACTGGCTGGCCTTGAAAAAAGCATAAAAGACACTAGAGAATCTCTTACTGCAGATAAAAGAACTAAAATCTAATCGGGCCAAAATTAAAAATGCTATTACTGAGATGCAGTAAAAAAACGGAGGCTCTAACTGCTGGGTAAATGAGGCAGAAGAGAGGGTCAGTGATTTAGAAGACAAAATGATGGAAAGTAACGAAGCTGAGAAAAAGAGAGAAAAACAACTACTGGATCATGAGGGGAGACTTTGAGAAATCAGTGATACCATAAAGCACAATAATACTTGAATAATAAGGGTGCCAGAAGATGAGGAAAGGGGGGCAGGTTTATTTGAACAAAGTATAGCTGAGAATTTCCCTAATCTGGGGAAGGAAACAAGCATTCAAGTCCAGGAGGCACAGAGAACCCCCATCAAAATCAATAAAAATAGGTCAATACCCCAACATATAATAGTGAAGCTTGAAAATTTCAGAGATAAAGAGAAAATCCTGAAAGTAGCTCAAGACAAAATGTCCTTAACCTGCAAGGGTAGAAACATAAGTCTGGCAGCAGACCTGTCCACAGAGACTTGGCAGGCCAGAAAGGATGGGTATGATATATTCAAGGCGCTATATGAGAAAAATATTTAGCCAAGAATACTTTATCCAGCAAGGCTGTCATTCAGATTGGAAGGAGAGATAAAGAGCTCCCAGGACAAACAGAAAATAAAGAATTTGTGATCACTAAACCAGCCCTGCAAGAAATACTAAAGGGGATCCTTTGATCGAAGAGAGCCCAAAACTAACAAAGACCAGAAAGGAACAGAGACAACCTACAGAAACAGTGACTTTACAGGTAATACAATGGCACCAAATTTATATCTTTCAGTAATTCCTCTGAATGGAAATGGACGAAAAGCTCCAACTGAAAGACACAGGATATCAGATTGGATTTAAAAAAAAACAAGATCCATTGATATGCTGTCTACAAGAGACTCATTTTAGACCCAAAGACACCCCCAGATTGAAAGTGAGGGGGTGGAGAACCATTTATCATGTTAATGGACATCAAAAGAAAGCTGAGGTAGTAATCCTTGTATCAGACAAATTAGATTTTAAACCAAAGACTGCAATAAGAAATGAAGAAGGACACTATATCATAATTAAAGGGTCTATCCAACAAGAAGATCTAACAATTGTAAATATTTATGCCCCTAACTTGGAGCAGCCAATTATATAAACCAACTAAAAACAAAATTAAAGAAACACATTGATAATAATACAATAATAGTAGGGGACTTTAACACCCCACTCACAGCAATGGACAGATCATCTAAGCAGAAGATCAACAAGGAAACAAGGGCTTTGAATGACACACTGAACCAGATAGACTTCACAGATATATTCAGAACATTCCATCCTAAAGCAACAGAATACACATTCTTCTCGAGTAGAGGACTTCTTACATTTTTCTTTAATTTCTTGGTTGACCCACTTACTCTTTAGTAGGATGTTCTTTAACCTCCATGTATTTGTGTTTCTTCCAAATTTTCTCTTATGATTGAGTTCAAGTTTTAAAGCATCATGGTCTGAGAATATACAGGGAATAATCCCAATCTTTTGGTACCAGTTGAGACCTGATTTGTGATGTAATACAATTCTCGAGTAGAGCATCCTACTAAAGCACATATGGGTCAACCAGGAAATTAAGAAAAATTTTAAAAATTCATGGAAGCAAATGAAAATGAAAACACAAAAGTTCAGAACCTTTGGGATGCAGCAAAGGCAGTCCCAGGAAGGAAGTATATAGCAATACAGGCCTTTCTCAAGAAACAAGATAAGTCTCAAATACACAAGGTAACATTACACCTAATGGAGTTGGAAAAAAGAACAGCAAATAAAGGGAAACCCAGCAGGAGAAGATAAATAATAAAGATTAGTGCAGAAATCAATGAAATAGAAACCAAAAGAACAGTAGAACAGATCAACGAAACTGAGCCGGTTCTTTGAAAGAATTAATAAGATTGATAAACCCCTAGCCAGATTTATCAAAAAGAAAAGAGAAAGGACCCAAATTAATAAAATCATGAATGAAAAAGGAGAGATCACAACCAACACCAAAGAAATCCAAACAATTATACAAATATATTATGATCACCTATATGCAAACAAATTAGGCAATCTGGAAGAAATGGATGCAATCCTAGAAACATGTAAACTACCAGAACTGAACCAGGAAGAAATAGAAAACCTGAACAGTCCCATAACCACCAAAGAAATTGAAGCAGTAATCAAAAATCTCCCAACAGGGCGCCTGGGTGGCTCAGTTGGTTAAGCGACTGCCTTCAGCTCAGGTCATGATCCTGGAGTCCCGGGATCGAGTCCCGCATCGGGCTCCCTGCTCGGCAGGGAGCCTGCTTCTCCCTCAGACCCTCCCCCCTCTCATGTGCTCTCTGTCTCTCTCATTCTCTCTGTCTCAAATAAATAAATAAAATCTTTAAAAAAAAAAAAAAATCTCCCAACAAATAAGAGTCCAGGGCAGGATGGCTTCCCAGGGGAATTCTACCAAACATTTAAAGAATTAATACCTATTCTTCTGAAGCTGTTTCAAAAAATAGAAATGGAAGGAAAACTTCCAAACTCATTCTATGTGGCCAGGATTACTTTGATCCCAAAATCAGACAAAGACCCCACCAAAAAGGAGAAGTACAGGCCAAAATCCCTGATGAACATGGATGCCAAAATTCTCACCAAGATACTAGCCAATAGGATCCAACAGTACATTAAAAGGATTATTCACCACGACCAAGTGGGATTTATTCCTGGGCTGCAAGGGTGGTTCAACATCCACAAATCAATCAATGTGATATACTACATTAATAAAAGAAAGGACAAGAACCATATGATCCTCTCAAAAGATGCAGAAAAAGCATTTGACAAAATACAGCATCCTTTCTTGATTAAAACTCTCCATAGTGTAGGGATAGAGAGAACATACCTCAATATCATAAAGGCCATATACGAAAAGCCCACAGCAAAAATAATTCTTAATGGGAAAAACAGAGAACTATTCCCCTAGGGTCGGGAACACAAAAGGAATGTCCACTTTTACCACTGTTGTTCAACATAGTACTAGAAGTCCTAGCCTCAATAATCAGACAACAAAAAGAATATATAAGGCATCCAAATAGGCAAAGAAGTCAAACTCTTACTCTTCACAGATGACATGATACTCTATGTAGAAAACCCAAAAGACTCCAACCCCAAAATTGATACAACTCATACAGGAATTCAGCAAAGTCGCAGGATATAAAAATCAATGCACGGAAATCAGTTGCATTCCTATACACTAACAATGAAACAGAAGAAAGAGAAATTAAGGAATTGATCCCATTTACAATTGCACCAAACACCGTAAGATACCTAAGAATAAACCTAACCAAAGAGGTAAAAGATCGGTACCCTGAAAGCTAAAGAACACTTATGAAAGAAATTGAGGAAGACACAAAGAAATGGAAAAACGTTCCATGCTCATGGATTGGAAGAACAAATATTGTGAAAATGTCTATGCTACCCAGAGCAATCTATACATTCAATGCAATCCATATCAAAATACCATCAACATTTTTCACAGAGCTGAAACAAATAATCCTAAAATTTGTATGGAACCAGAAAAGACCCCAAATAGCCAAAGGAATGTTGAAAAAGAAAAACCAAAGCTGTGGCATCACAATTCTGGACTTCAAGCTCTATTATAAAGCTGTAATCATCAAGACAGTATGGTACTGGCACAAAAACAGACACATAGATCAGTAGAACAGAATAGAGAACACAGAAATGACCCTCTATGATCAACTAATCTTTGACAAAGCAGGAAAGAATATCCAATGGAAAAAAGGCAGTCTCTTCAACATAGATCAATGGAACAGAATAGAGAGCCCAGAAATGGACCCTCAACTCTATGGTCAACTAATCTTTGACAAAGAAGGAAAGAATGTCCAATGGAAAAAAGACAGTCTCTTCAACAAATGGTGTTGGGGAATTGGACTGCCACATGCAGAAGAATGAAACTAGACCATTCCCTTACACCACACACAAAAATAGACTCAAAATGGATGAAAGACCTAAATGTGAGACAGGAGTCCATCAAAATCCTAGAGGAGAACACAGGCAGCAACCTCTCTGACCTCAGCCGCAGCAACTTCTTCCTAGAAACATCGCCAAAGGCAAGGGAAGCAAGGGCAAAAATGAACTATTGGCACTTCATCAAGATAAAAAGCTTTTGCACAGCAAAGGAAACAGTCAACAAAACCCAAAGACAACCGACAGAATGGGAGAAGATATTTGCAAATGATATATCAGATAAAGGGCTAGTATCCAAAATCTATAAAGAACTTATCAAACTCAACACCCAGAGAACAAAGAATCCAATCAAGAAATGGGCAAAAGACATGAACAGACATTTCTGCAAAGACATCCAATGGATGGAATATTACACAGCCATAAAAAATTTAAATTTTGCCATTTGCAATGATGTGGATGGAACTAGAGGGTATTATGCTAAGTGAAATAAGTCAGTCAGAGAAAGACAATTATCATATGATTTCACTCATATGTGGAATTTAAGAAACAAAACAGAGGATCATAGGGGAAGGGAGGGAAAAATAAAATAAGATGAAAGCAGAGAGGGAGACAAACCATAAGAGATTCTTAACTATAGGAAAGAAACAGGGTTGCTGGAGTGGAGAGGGGTGGGGGGATAGGGTAACTGGGTGATGGGCATTAAGGAGGGTACTTGATGTAATGAGCACTGTGTTACATGAAACTGATGAATCACTGAACTCTACCTCTGAAACTAATAATACACTATATGTTAATTAATTGAATTTAAATAAAATTAAATAAAAAACTACCTTCTTTCCACTGAATTCAAATTAGTTAGGTGTTGTGTTCATATTCATTATCTCATCTAAATCAGCTTAACTGCTATAAATTATAGCCAAATACAAAAAACTGTATACAGTAAAAAAAAAATCCATAATTTAACAGATCATTATAGAAATTCAACCATTTTATTGGGCTTCCTATGTAACTAAATAGTAAAATGTTAAAAGTAACAATAATAAGAGGTAACTTAGAACTTACCCTGAATCACAGAAACAGTTCCACAGTCCTTGGCCATGACTCCAGAGTAGGCGATTAAAAACCCGGTTGAAAATCCGATACAAACTTACTTCCTCGACATCAGGTACCTTCCAGATACGTGGAAGAATTGTACGAATACTTGTTTTTACTATGTCCAAAACCTAGTGGAGAAACCAAAGTTATTTCAAAATCTAAGTGTATAAGTGTATGTCTAAAATTCAAAGATGAATATATATAATTCAAAGATAAATACATACACACACTCATTCGCTCAATAACAGCACAGAGTAAAAATCCCAGAAATAGGTCCATGCATTTATGACACTCTAGTGTATGACACAGGTGGCAAGTCAGACCGTTGGAGTAAGAAGAGATTAAGTTTAAAATTTAAATTTAAGTTAAATCTAAATTAAATAGTTAAGTTTTATTAAGAAAGTAAAGTTGAATCCTCACTCACTCAATTAACAAAAATCAACTCTAGAGCGATTGGGGCCTTAAGCTTAAAAAACAAACCATTAAATATCTTAGTGAAAAGTATTGGTGAATATCTTTTAGTCCTTAGGTTAGAAAAAGATTAAGTCATAAAAAAGTATGGTCCATAAAATATTAATAGATTGATTATATTAAAATTAAGAACTTCTGGACATCAAAAGATACCTTAAGAAAAATAAAAGATCAAGTTACAAGCTGGGAAAATATATTTAAAACATATACCTCCAACAAAAGATTAATATCAGAAATACATAATAAATGCCTAATAAATTGCTAACAAACACTAATGACTTAGGGGAAAAAAACAGACAAAAATACATGATCTGGAATTTCACAAAAGAGGAAATAAATTTGCCCAATATATATAAGACATAAATATTAAAACTATAATAAGATATCACTTCATGCCCATTTAACTGACAAAAAATTAAAAGTCTGACAATACCAAATGCTGGAGAGCTAGGGTTATGCAGGGTCTCTTAGACATTATTGGTGGGAGTACCAATTGGTGCAGTCACTCAAAAATAGCTTGGCAGGGCGCCTGGGTGGCTCAGATGGTTAAACGTCTGCCTTCGGCTCGGGTCATGATCCCAGGGTCCTGGGATCGAGTCCCGCATCGGGCTCTCTGCTCCTTGGGAGCCTGCTTCTCCCTCTGCCTCTCTCTCTCTCTCTGTCTCTCATGAATAAATAAATAAAATCTTTAAAAAAAAAAAAAAAAAAATAGCTTGGCATTATCTCCTAAAGTTAAAAATTCATATACCCTATAACCCAGCAATTTTATTCCTAAGACAAACTCAGGGGTTAAAAACAAGACTCATGTACAAGACTGTTCTAACAGCTGTTCACAATTGCAAACACCTGGGAACGACCTAATTGTCCTTCAGTGGGAGAGTGAACAAATAAACTGGTACACTCATTCCCTTGAACTATTATATAGTAATCAAAATGAATGAAATACAACAATGCACAAAACAGAGCATCCTAGTAATATAATAGTAAATTTTTTAAAAATGCAAACCTGAGATTATATATAGTATGAAACCTTTTTAATAGAAGTAAAAACAACTAAATTTAAAATACATATGGGGAAGAAGCATAGACATAATAAGAATTTATAAAGAAAAAAAGGAACTAGTAAATCCTGAATTTAAGAAAATGGCTACCTGAGACATTGGGAGGAGGTCCAGGGAGATGGAGGAGAGTCATTTGGTTAGATAATAATAGGTCATTGCCAGGAACATAGCTTTTGTTTTGGATGTTGGGGTCACAAATGGTAAAATTAACTTTAAAAACACTAAATAAAAGCAGGCCAAAGACTTACCAATAATGAGAGATTATCATGAAATAAGGACTATGATTCATCTAATTCTGAGCAACTGAAATCCTAGAGGTTCTAAAAAAAATGGTAAACACAAAAAGCGGCTTTGTCCAATTCACATGTATTTAATATTTATGCAATGCAGGTATTTCCAGTGAAAACTCTTTTTAAAAAAGTAAGTAACAACAAATACAGTTATTCAAATTTCAGTTCACCAAAGTAGATTTTTACCTTTTTTTTTTTTTAAGTAATCTCTACATCCAACACGGGGCTCGAACTCACAACCCTGACAGTTGTATGCTCTGCCAAGGTTTTTGCTTTTTATTTTATGTACCTAATTGAAGGAACTGCCTATAAATATGTGAGTGAGTGGTAAGGAGAGAAAGAAGCTTGCAAATATAAAGGCTGAAGGAAGGCAGGTTTCTCTCAATTGGCACAAATGTATGGAGAATTGGAAGCAGATAAAAGAAGAATTTAATTTGTCTCTCTTTAACAGCCATATTTTAAAAAGTGATACTAGTTATTTCTGATAAGGCAAATGTAGAATAAACATCGGTTTAAAATCAATTCAGTAAATAATTTTCAAAATATCATTTTATTTAGAGAAGAATGTCAACTCCAGCTTCTCATGAGAAATGGTGTGAGCAGCCTCAGGCCTTCCCTTCCTGTTCCCGCTTCCTTCACCGTGAAGTGGGAACAGTACTGCAACCCCCACAACAGGTCAGGAGCATGTCAGATGAGGAGGCAGAGAATAAGGAGAGAGAATGCAATCTGCAATAATGCTGCTTGGGAAAAAAATTGTCCTGGAAGAGCTTGTTACTACAGATAACAAATTCTTAAACAGTAAGGAGGATTTTTTTTTTTAACTTTAATATGAATTATTCACAATAATACTGATATGCCTACTGGGCATGAATGCATACCTTTTATTTTTTACCATTTTCATTTAATCATTAGTTTAACTCTTATTAGTTTAATCTATTAGTTTCTTTTGCATATATTTTATGGTAAAATGTATATGATGCGTAAGAACCGAAGAGAAGGGCAACTAATGTGTTATCGCCTGCCTGCTCTATACTAAGCACTATACCCGGTACTTCACTTAGTGGAGACTCTCTTGGCCACTACTCTGTACATGTTTTATTCTTAGTTTAGAGGGAATTTCAAAACCATGATGGTCTAATATTCTAGCCCACCCACACATGACAAAAGCAACTTCTGAAAGCGGCCGGGAGTTAGGGGTGGAGAATGCTTCTGCTCTACTCCTGATGTTTCCTCCAACATGGAGAGATAATAAAATATTCTAGGACTCTTGCAACACAAGCATCTCTGCCTGGGTGATCTCCCAGAATCGTGAGACTAGCATGGTCTAGGCAACCCAGGAACTTGCCCCTTCTCTTCCTGAGCAGCTCATAGGGAACACACATTCTCCTTTGCTTCTCTTTGCCTTCAATTTTAAAGGAGGCAAGCTCCCTGGTCCTGGGGAAAGGAATGGGTTAGAGACCCCTATAATTTGGAGGGCATGAGGGAATGCAAACCAAGGGTACAAGAACCTGACTCCCTCATTTCCCCTCTGAGCATTCACATACACTCCTTCCTCTGCTTGGGACAGTCTCCCTTATCTATTCACCTGGTGAACCTACACAGGGAGACCTTTACCTGCCACTGACCCATGATCCCTTCAGCCCCCGTTCTTCCCTATTAATAATTAGCTTGCTTTATTTTAATTTCCTATTTAATATTAAACTGTTATCCACATGAAGAGAGGTATTATGCCCACCTTGGTAAAAAACTTATCATGTCCCCAAGGCTCAGCAGGTGTTTATTTTAGTGAAACTGTTCCTTGCAGTAAAGTGAAAACTATGCATCCAAGGTAAAAATCAGAGCTAACATTTATTGAGGGCTTACTATGGACCTCACTATGGACCAGGGACTGTTCTAAACACTTTTACATATAGCAATTCATTTAATCCTCAGAACAAAAACATAAGGTAGATACAAATTGGTCCACAGTTCCCTTTCAAAAGATCTTGAGGCTAGATTCCATAATCATACACATTACTATTTCTGCAGGAAAATATGTGAATATGAAAACCAAGAGACAAGACAAAAATAACACATAACTTCCTGTCAGGTCATTGTCACCAAATGAATTCAGGTAAGTTAAGTTGTGCTGCCTGGTGGTTATGAAAATTTTTTGGTTTTGAGGACATTTTTGGATCTCATTTTATGGATGAGAAAGCTCAGGCATGGAGCAGATAACTAACTTCGCCAAGATTACACAGCTGGTAAATGGACAGCTGTGTAGACAGATCTCTGCTCCTAAGCACTACCCAACACTGCCTCACAATTAATTTGATCTATCCAGGTGTCAACAGCAAACCCTAGAAAAGAATCAAATTGTCACTTCTTAGATTCAGATGCGCCTCTAGTCAAGTAATACTTGGGAAAATGGGTGGGGTCACTGTGTACAGACAAGACTGCCCAGCACCCCCTCCATCAGGGCCAGGGCAAAGGGTCTAATCTGCTTCAAAGGCTATACAGATGGGGGACACTGACTGCACCTTTAGCAAAACATCCACTGAATAAGGCAGAGAGCAGACAGGCAAGAAATCAGACTGGGAAGAGGTAAATTAATGCTCGTTCATTTGTAATGCTATTTTGGATATCTGGGTGCTTTGGGTTAGAACAAAATGGATGGAAGATGACTAATTTGTGAAACACAAAGCAAATGGTCAGCAAGGTGCCCTTTGTGTTTATCTGTGGACTCAAGTGAGGCTAAGTTATAGAACACAGGTATCCATTTCCTGACACTGCGACTTTTAAAAGCATCCTGATCCAACATTAAGCTCTCCACGGGAAAAAAAATAAATGGGAGATTCAGTAAATGAAAACATTAATGAAATGAAAAGATCTGTCTTTTCCATATGAAATAGAGCACATTTGAAGGCATAAAGTACACAAATTCATATTTTGCAAGAACATACAGATGTTGAATGACAAACTGCTCCATATGGCTGAACAGTTGGTTCTAAATTAAAATAATGGCATGAGGTGAGGGAGGTTTAGAAATAACACTAAAATCCCTGCACGCTGTACTAATGATGCATGCAGCAGCCACGGCTATAAGGCACAGACATTTTTGCTGATGCAAAAGGAACAGCTCTGTACAGCATCTCTGTCAGCCCAAATGAAAAAGAGATGGAAAATAACAACATCAAAATGCATGCAGAAGCAACTACAGTAGGTATTAAAAAGAAATTGCTATTTAGAGAAGAAGCACTTGACCAACAAAGATCTCTTAGAACCCCCAAATAAATGCAAATATAGTAGAAACTTAGTATCACTATGTATTTCTCTTCATCCTCCAATCTTAGTTTATGCCTAGATATCACATCAGAGAATAAGCTTCTCAGCAAATTCGGCATTCTTCACAGTTCACCAACACTGCAATATTTTCATACTTCACATCTATTCCTTATAAATTATATAAAGCAGCTGCATTCTTGGCAGAAAGCTAAGTTATGCAAGTGTGGAGTTACCACAACATGATATTAAGTAAGATTAGCTGTTTCCGTTTTCACCTGGTGAGGATTCTTTTCAGTATTTAATTCCCTCATCCTTGACCTTTAATGTTTACATCCATGAAGGAAAATCTGAAATAGGGCATGTGAAAGAGTTTGTGTGTGTGGGTTCTAATCTTAGAGTTTTATAACATTTTAATGAGCAACCAGCAAATGCTTTGATCCTGTAACAGAAAAAGGGAGATACATATTTCAACAATGGTCTATAAATGGAATTAAGAGATTTCAATGAGAGTTTTAGGCATTCCGCACCTAGAATAGTGCTTGGGACATGGTAGTCCTCCAATTAATATTTTTGAATGCATGTTAGAATGAGCAAATAACTAAATGAATGAATGAACAACTCCCCAAATCTCCAATGTGCTTAGCATAGTTCTTGTACAAAATGGCAACCGATAAATATTTGTCAAGTTAAATTGTATCACATACAGCCTTTGTGGCATGCCATTTGACTCACCCTGCTTTCAAGAGTGCAGTTAACTAATTGACAGCCTCCTCATTCAGGATCCACTGCAACATTCAAGCTTACGCTCTCCTCTGCTCCCAACCAAAGGATTGAGCATGGATGGGAGACCAGAGAAGGGTTCTTTCCACCTAGCATGATCCCTCTAACAGGCAACCTTTGATCTGGCACCCCATCAGCCCTACAAGGAGGCTCTCTCAGAACTTCACTAGTCTGACGTTCTTCCTCCCCAATGCTCCTGCCCTCCCTTCACCACTGTCAGACCCAAATTGCAGTCTGAAGGCTCTTCCTATCCACTTGAACTCTCCCTCTCTCTTTTATCTTTCTTGGGTGTTTTCTTTTATAAATCTCTTTCACTTCTAATTCTATCTTATGTCTGCTCACCAGGAGACTGAACCGACACAGCCTTCCAATGATTACTATCATCCCAGCCAAAAGAAGGATAGATCTGACTAATCCACATCTAGATTAGACTAACTAATTAGTAAATTAGTTAGGTCTTTGGCCTTCTAAATAGGTAACTTTTAATAATATCTAATTCTACATTCCACAGCTGACCCACATTCTAGGTTTCTTTCTGTTTTCTTGGATGCTGTTTTGGCTTTCTAATAAGCAATAGCACAGAGATAGTCAAATAAATGGTTAATATATTACAACCCAACAATTTTTTTATACCTCATTTCTACATATTCTACATAAAATAATTCTACATATGAAGAATTCTTAGTACAGTATCCTCCCCTTCTCTGCGGATTCACTTACTACGGTTTCAGTTACCGGAGGTCAGCCACTGTCCAGAAGTAAATGATCCTCCTTCTGACCTATTGTCAGAAGATCAACAGTCACCTCCTAATGCTGCATCCTTCACTTCACTTCATCTCATCATGTGGGCATTTAATCATCTCACATCATCACAAGAAGAAGGGTGAGTACAGTACAAGATGATATTTTGAGAGAGACCCATATTTTCATAACTTTTATTACCATATATGTTATAATTGTTCTGTTTCATTATTAGTTATTGTTGTTAATCTCTTACTGTGCCTAATTTATAAATTCAGCTTTACCTAGCCTTAGTAGGAAGGAAATCAGCCTGCATTTCGTACCTTCCAGGGCAAGAGTACCCTCCCATATGATGTGTCACTTCTTCACAAGAACACTCCAATACTTAATGTTACAAATCTCAAAGAAGTAAAGGGCAGAGGCAGTAGTGAACTCAAATCCATGTGACTACAAGTCTAGTACCTCTTTGCACTATTTAATATTAACATATAAACATATACAGCTTTTAAAAAGTTTTTGCAATGCACTTTTCAACTCATTATTATATTGGCTCTCATGTTGCAAGAAAAAATATTTCAGTCAGTCATTCTCTGATTCCACTTTACCTCTGATTTCATCTGAAATAAACAAGATTGGGAAGAGGTAGAGAAAAAAATATATTTATATATAACATAATATATATATACCTATATAGAAATCAGACAAACATATTTAACTTTGTCTCAATGATTATTTTCACAATATATCTCTATACTTATCCTATCTGGGCTAAATTTTAAGTTTCACTTAATTCATTCTACTGCTACTGATTAAATGAACAAAATGTAAAAAAAAAAAAAAAAAAACTCCCAATTAAAAACTCTTTGTTTATGTTAGAGCTCAAGACCTCTACTAGTGGCTGGCCTGATGATTTGCATTCATGATGTGTGTATTTGTTATGCTTCTTTTTGTGAGCATGGGTGAAAGAACCTATAAACTTGGCAGTGTTAATTTTACAAAACGGGAAAGTTTTCCAGAAATTCATTTCCTTATTATTCAAATAATTACTCATGGGTGAGAGCTCTTCACTGACTCTTGCATAAGTAAGGGGAGGAATGCCATCACACAATGAATGCTGCTGAAAGCTGCCTTCTGGTCCTTTTCCTAGGAGCGTCCCACCTTCTACCATGTATCTGAGAAATTAGTCTGTTTTGGAAGACGGTCTTAAAGAACAAAATGGTTGAGGGAAGAAAAGGAAATGCAGTGATCATAACCACAGCAAGAAAATCGCCACAAGTAAGTTGCAAGTGTGTAAATTCTGGGCTTTCCCTTTCTCCTCATAGCCCAGCCTACCATCCCTGAGCCATCTTTCAGGGCCTCGGTGAAAGTGCGCAACTTGGCAGGATAAACTTGCTCTAGTTAAGATCAGCCCTTACTGCTTAGAGAGTCAAAATTCAAGCTACAAATTCTTCTGCCAAAAATAGAACTATTAAATTACCTATGTAGAAGTTTTACTGTAATTGCTGGGGTAGTCTAAACTATGGGAACGTAACAAGCTTTGTATTGAAGTGGGGTGTCTTACTACTAATTTTTACAAGGACAGAGGATATATAGTACTTTTGGCTTATGCCAAAATGGAAGAAGCAACAAAAGGGCTAAAAGAAAAGGTAACTAGGTATATAAGTTGTACTAAACACCATGCCCCCTCACACTGGTGCTCCTATTCCTATAACGTAACAGTGTAGGATAAACGTGGAGATATGGAGGAAAGGATTACACAAACATAACTCACTCCAAATGTTCTTACAGTAAATCAGCAGAGGAGAAATAGATACTGGCAAAAGTACTTGCAAGTAAATTTATAAGCAATTGTTTAATTTTACTCAAAATTTATAAACCCAATTGAAGCATAACAAGCCTAAAACATGAAACAGTTTCTTCCAATTCACAAATATAACTATGCACACACATCATCTGATCATCCCATACAATGTTTATCAGACCTTCTCAAACCACATGTAAAAAAACAGAATGACAGTGTCTTAATTTGTTGTTGCTGTTCAAATAAATACACATCACTAGTTAAGAAAAACGGAAGCAGAAAGAAGCTGGTCTGCCATTGACAGAGTTCATAAAAGAGTCTAGAATTGAATCAGCTTCATAAATGTTTATAGGAATCCTCTTACAGGTGACTACAAAGTAAGACAAGCCCCTGGCTTTTAGAGAAGTGGAAAAAAATTAGTACAAAAACCTCTCAAGGCAGATCATAAGTACAAATGAGTACAAAATACCATGAGGATTTAGAATAAGGAAAGTTAACATCTGATTGGAGGGGCGGGGAGTCCAGACAGGCTTCACAGGAATGCCTGTGTCTCCCTGTCATTCTGCCATTTTTAAAAAGATTATTTTAACTTGAAAAAAATATAGAGAAGTATACAAAAACAAAAAGAAAAATGACACCAAATGTCACCACTTTCATTCCCCTGGCTCAGTAAGTCTACCTACCCTATAGAAAAACATCATCTTAACAACTTGGTACCTAATTTGCAAAAACTAAAAAAAAATTTTTTTAAATAGTACATACACATAAGTCATTTTAAATTTTTAAATAGCAGTATTTTAATAAGTAGTATTTAATAAAATAGTATTTTAATAAAATAGTATATACACATAAGTCATTTAAAATGGGACAATACATATTATTGTGCAACATGACATGTTTGTTTAATTTACTATCTTGATATTCTTTTTGGCTGGCATATAGAAGGGATAAAGTTGACAGAGGCATCGCTTCTTCGATGCCTTCGATGCCCACGGCAATGATGACCTTACTGGACATTCTTGCAAACCCCCTAATGAAGTTTTCCAACAATGCCTCTGGACATTTGAAAAGGGACACCTGAAAGCTGATGTGCTCATGGCCTCCTGGTGACGGCGTACTGATTGTATCCTTCACTCATGATTAGTGAAGTTTGGCTAATTTTACTAATGTATGCTTGTTTCATATGTTACAAGTCATAATCCTGTGCTATCTCTCAGGTTAAGATCTATGATTCCAGCATAGTATTCAATTTAATGCAACTGAATAGTGTGGATGCACTATAATTTATTTAACCATAAATCTATTGATAAGGCATTTAGGCTGCTTCAGATGTTTTGCTTTCACAAATACCACTGCAGTGAATGCTCATGTATGTCAATCTATCATATACTCAGACAATTATTCAGTAGGATAGAATGCTGAAAGTAATTTTGCTGAGTCATAAGGTTATGAACATTTGTAATCTTAATAGATACTGCAAATCACTGTTCTGAAGAGTTGTACCAATGTATTCTCCCTCTAACAGTATAGCAAAGGCTCTTTTATCTATACTATTTCCATCACTGATATTATCTGTCTTAATTTTTTAATTTTTATTTTTTATTGTTATCTTAATCACCATAAATTACATCATTAGTTTTTGATGTAGTGTTCCATGATTCATTGTTTGTGCATAACACCCAGTGCTCCATGCAGAACGTGCCCTCTTTAATACCCGTCACCAGGCTAACCCATCCTCCCCCGCCCCCCTCCCCTCTAGAACCCTCAGTTTGTTTTTCAGAGTCCATCATCTCTCATGGTTCGTCTCCCCCTCCGATTTCCCCCCCTTCATTCTTCCCCTCCTGCTATCTTCTTTTTTTTTTCTTAACATATATTGCATTATTTGTTTCAGAGGTACAGGTCTCTGATTCAACAGTCTTGCACAATTCACAGTGCTCACCATAGCACATACCCTCCCCAATGTCTATCCCATCCCTTCCCACCCCCACTCCAGCAACCCTCAGTTTGTTTCCTGAGATTAAGAATTCCTCGTATCAGTGAGGTCATATGATACATGTCTTTCTCTAATTGACTTATTTCGCTCAGCACAACACCCTCCAGTTCCATCCACGTCATTGCAAATGGCATTCCTTTTGATGGCTGCATAATATTCCATTGTATATATATATACCACATCTTCTTTATCCATTATCTGTCGATGGTCATCTTGGCTCTTTCCACAGTTTGGCTATTGTGGACATTGCTGCTATAAACATCGGGGTGCACATGCCCCTTTGAATCCCTACATTTGTATATCTGGGGTAAGTACCCAGTAGTGCAATTGCTGGATCGTATGGTAGCTCTATTTTCAACTTTTTGAGGAACCTCATACTGTTTTCCAGAGTGGTTGCAGCAGCTTGCATTCCCACCAACAGTGTAGGAGGGTTCCCCTTTATCCACATCCTCATCAACATCTATCGTTTCCTGACTTAATTTTAGCCATTCTGACTGTTGTGAGGTGGTATCTCATTGAGGTTTTGATTTGGATTTCCCTGATGCTGAGCAATGTTGAGCACTTTTTCATGTGTCTGTTGGCCATTTGGATGTCTTCTTTGGAGAAATATCTGTTCATGTCTTCTGCCCATTTCTTGATTGGATTCTTTGTTCTCTGGGTGTTGAGTTTGATAAGTTCTTTATAGATTTTGGATACTAGCCCTTTATCTGATATATCATTTGCAAATATCTTCTCCCATTCTGTCGGTTGTCTTTGGGTTTTGTTGACTGTTTCCTTTGCTGTGCAAAAGCTTTTTATCTTGATGAAGTCCCAATAGTTCATTTTTGCCCTTGCTTCCCTTGCCTTTGGCGATGTTTCTAGGAAGAAGTTGCTGCGGCTGAGGTCAGAGAGGTTGCTGCCTGTGTTCTCCTCTAGGATTTTGATGGATTCCTGTCTCACATTTAGGTCTTTCATCCATTTTGAGTCTATTTTTGTGTGTGGTGTAAGGAAATTGTCCAGTTTCATTCTTCTGCATGTGGCTGTCCAATTTTCCCATTTGTTGAAGAGACTGTCTTTTTTCCACTGGACATTCTTTCCTGCTTTGTCAAAGATTAGTTGACCATAGAGTTGAGGGTCCATTTCTGGGCTCTCTATTCTGTTCCATTGATCTATGTGTCTGTTTTTGTGCCAGTACCATACTGTCTTGATGATGACAACTTTGTAATAGAGCTGCAAGTCCGGAATTGTGATGCCACCAGCTTTGCTTTTCTTTTTCAACATTCCTCTGGCTATTTGGGGTCTTTTCTGGTTCCATACAAATTTTAGGATTATTTGTTCCATTTCTTTGAAAAAAGTGGATGGTATTTTGATGGGGATTGTATTGAATGTGTAGATTGCTCTAGGTAGCATAGACATTTTCACAATATTTGTTCTTCCAATCCATGAGCATGGAACGTTTTTCCATTTCTTTGTGTCTTCCTCAATTTCTTTCATGAGTATTTTATAGTTTTCTGAGTACAGATTCTTTGCCTCTTTGGTTAGATTTATTCCTAGGTATCTTATGGTTTTGGGTGCAATTGTAAATGGGATTGACTCCTTAATTTCTCTTTCTTCTGTCTTGTTGTTGGTATATAGGAATGACACTGATTTCTGTGCATTGATTTTATATCCTGCCACTTTAATGAATTCCTGTATGAGCTCTAGCAGTTTTGAGGTGGAGTCTATTGGGTTTTCCACATAAAGTATCATATCATCTGCAAAGAGTGAGAGTTTGACTTCTTCTTTGCCGATTTGGATGCCTTTTATTTCTTTTTGTTGTCTGATTGCTGTGGCTAGGACTTCTAATACTATGTTGAATAGCAGTGGTGATAGTGGAAATCCCTGCAGCGTTCCTGACCTTAGGGGGACAGCTCTCAGTTTTTCCCCATAGAGAATGATATTCAATGTAGGTTTCTCATAGATGGCTTTTATGATATTGAGGTATGTACCCTCTATCCCTATACTCTGAAGAGTTTTGATCAAGAAAGGATGCTGTACTTTGTCAAATGCTCTTTCTGCATCTATTGAGAGGATCATATGATTCTTGTTCTTTCTTTTGTTAATGTATTGTATCACGTTGATTGATTTGCGGATGTTGAACCAACCTTGCAGCCCAGGGATAAATCCCACTTGGTCGTGGTGAATAATCCTTTTAATGTACTGTTGGATCCTAGTGGCTAGTATTTTTGTGAGAATTTTGCATCCATGTTCATCAGGGATATTGGTCTGTAATTCTCCTTTTTGATGGGGTCTTTGTCTGGTTTTGGGATCAAGGTAATGGTGGCCTCATAAAACAGCTTAAAAATTTTCCTTCCATTTCTACTCTTTGGGACAGTTTCAGAAGAATAGGTATTAATTCTTCTTTAAATGTTTGGTAGAATTCCCCTGGGAAGCCACCTGGCCCTGGGCTTTTGTTTGTTGGGAGATTTCTGATGACTGCTTCAATTTCCTTAGTGGTTATAGGTCTGTTCAGGTTTTCTATTTCTTCCAGGTTCAGTTTTGGTAGTTGATACATCTCTAGGAATGCATCCATTTCTTCTAGGTTATCTAATTTGCTGGCACAGAGTTGCTCATAATATGTTCTTATAATTGTTTGTATTTCTTTGGTGTTGGTTGTGAGAATCTCTCCTCTTTCATTCATGATTTTGTTGATTTGGGTCATTTCTCTTTTCTTTTTGATAAGTCTGGCCAGGGGGTTATCAATCTTGTTAATTCTTTCAAAGAATCAGCTCCTAGTTTCATTGATCTGTTCTACTGTTCTTTTGGTTTCTATTTCATTGATTTCTGCTCTGATCTTTATTATTTCTCTTCTCCTGCTGGGTTTAGGCTTTATTTGCTGTTTTTTCTCTAACTCCTTTAGGTGTAGGGTTAGCTTGTGTATTTGAGACCTTTCTTATTTCTTGAGAAAGTCTTGTATTGCTATATACTTTCCTCTCAGGACTGCCTTTGCTGCATCCCAGAGATTTTGAACAGTTGTGTTTTCATTCTCATTGGTTTCCATGAATTTTTAAAATTCTTTTTTAATTTCCTGGTTGACCCATTCATTCTTTAGTAGGATGCTCTTTAGCCTCCATGTATATGAGTTCTTTCCGACTTTCCTCTTGTGATTGAGTTCTAGGTTCAAAGCATTGTGGTCTGAAAATAGGCAGGGAATGATCCCAATCTTTTGGTACCAGTTGAGACCTGATTTGTGACCTAGGATGTGATCTATTCTGGAGAATGTTCCATGGGCACTAGAGAAGAATGTGTATTCCGTTGCTTTGGGATGGAATGTTCTGAATATGTCTGTGAAGTCCATTTGGTCCAGTGTGTCATTTAAAGTCTTTATTTCCTTGTTGATCTTTTGCTTAGATGATCTGTTCATTTCAGTGAGGGGGGTGTTAAAGTCCCCCACTATTATTGTATTGTTGTCGATGTGTTTCTTTGCTTTTGTTACTAATTGCCTTATATAATTGGCTGCTCCCATATTAGGGGCATAGATATTTACAATTGTTAGATCTTCTTGTCAGATAGACCCTTTAAGTAGGATATAGTGTCCTTCCTCATCTCTTATTACAGTCTTTGGTTTAAAATCTATTTTGTCTGATATAAGGATTGCCACCCCAGCTTTCTTTTGGTATCCATTAGCATGGTAAATGGTTTTCCATGCCCTCACTTTCAATCTGGATGTGTCTTTGGGTCTAAAATGAGTCTCTTGCAGACAGCGTATCAGTGGGTCTTGTTTTTTAATCCAATCTGATAGCCTGTGTCTTTTGATTGGGGCATTTAGCCCATTTACATTCAGGGTAATTATTGAAAGATATGAATTTAGTGCCATTGTATTGCCTGTAAGGTGACTCTTACTGTATATTGTCTGTGTTCCTTTCTGGTCTATGTTGCTTTTAGGCTCTCTCTTTGCTTAGAGGACCCCTTTCAATATTTCTTGTAGGGCTGGTTTCGTGTTTGCAAATTCCTTTAGTTTTTGTTTGTCCTGGAAGCTTTTTATCTCTCCTTCTATTTTCAGTGACAGCCTACCTGGATATAGTATTCTTGGCTGCATATTTTTCTCGTTTAGTGCTCTGAATATATCATGCCAGTCCTTTCTGGCCTGCCAGGTCTCTGTGGATAGGTCTGTTGCCAATCTAATGTTTCTACCATTGTAGGTTACATATCTCTTCTCCTGAGCTGCTTCCAAGATTTTCTCTTTGTCTCTGAGACTCGTAAGTTTTACTATTAGATGTCGGGATGTTGACCTATTTTTATTGATTTTGAGAGGGGTTCTCTGTTCCTCCTGGATTTTGATGCCTGTTTCCTTCCCCAAATTAGGGAAGTTCTCTGCTATAATTTGCTCCAATATACCTTCTGCCCCCCTCTCTCTTTCTTCTTCTTCTGGGATCCCAATTATTCTAATGTTGTTTCATCTTATGGTATCACTTATCTCTCAAATTCTGCCATCATGATCCAGTAGTTGTTTATCTCTCTTTTTCTCAGCTTCTTTATTTTCCATCATTTGGTCTTCTACATCACTGATTCTCTGTTCTGCCTCATTTATCCTAGCAGCACCCCCATTTTTTATTGCACCTCATTAATAGCCTTTTTGATTTCGACTTGGTTAGATTTTAGTTCTTTTATTTCTCCAGAAAGGGTTTCTCTAATAACTTCCATCCTTTTTTCAAGCCCAGCTAGTATCTTTAAAGTCATGATTCTGAACTCTAGATCCGACATCATACTAATGTCCATATTGAGTAGGTCCCTGGCAGTCAGTACTACCTCTTGTTCTTTTGTTGAGGTGATTTTTTCCGTCTTGTCATTTTGTCCAGAGGAGAATAGATGACTGAGAGAACAAAATGCTAACAGGGTAACAATGTCCCCAGAAAATATACTCTAAACAAATCACAAAAGACCTGAAGCCGGGGGAAAAGAAAGGGAAAGAAAAGAAAAAGGAAAAAGAAAAGAAAAAGATAAAAGCAAACAAAAACAGAACAAAACAAAACAAAAAAACAGAGTAGGATCAAATATGATCAGGCTGGTGCATAGATCAGTGCCACACACTAGATTTTGGGTGTATCTTGGTCTGTTAGAAGAAAGTGCCTCCCAAAATTTTAAAGAAAGAAAAACTTATATATGTACAAAAATAAGGGTTGATATGATGAAGGGATGGAATATGACTGTAAAGATGAAAATTATAAAAAATTTTATAGAAGGAATTGATAAGAAGTTGTTTGAAAAAAGAAAGAAGAGGTTTTAAAAAAAAAAAGAAAAAAAAGGGAGAGAATGTGATCAGGCAGGAGACTAGAACAGAGCCATACACTAGAAATTTAGGGTATATTTTGATCTGTTAGAAGAAACTGCATCTCAAAATTTTAGAGAACAACTTATATATATATGCCAAAAATAAGGGTAACTACTATGAAGGGATAGAATATGACTCTAAAAATGAAAAATTAAAAAAATTTTTTAAAAAAGGGATTGATAAGATGTTGGTCGAAAAAGGGAAAAAGAAAAATTCAGGAAAAAAAAAGACAGTTAAAAAAATTAACTTTGAAAGACTAAAGAATCATGGTAAAAAAGCCATGGATTCTATGTGCAGTATTCCCCTAGCGCTGGAGTTCTACCGTTCTCATTGATCGGTAAACTTGGTCTTGGCTGGCTGTTCTCGCTGATCTTCTGGGGGAGGGGCCTGTTGCCGTGGTTCCCAAATGTCTTTGCTGGAGGCAGAATTGCCCCACCCTTGGGCTAAGTAATCTGCTCGGGTTTGCTCTCGGGAGCTTTTGTTCCCTGCAAACTTTCCGTACCACTTTGGAGGCCGAGAGTGAAAATGGCGGCCTCCCAATCTCCGCCCTGGAGGAGCCGAGAACTCAGGGCCCCACTCCTCAGCGGAACCCCAGAGAAAAGCAATCAGTCACTCCCATCTCCCCGGTCTCCGGCCGTACTCCGTGCTCACCCGGCCTGTGACCAAGCATTTCTATCTCTGGCACCCGATCCGGTGTGGAGTCTCCAAACCCAGCAGATCCCTGTGGTGTGCTCCCATGCCACTCCTCCCGGGGGAAGAAGGGGAGTCTCCCCGGATCTGCCGCTTGTTGGGTCCCTGCTGGAGGAGCAGTGGCCCGACTGTGCCCTGGATCACGGTTTATGACAACCCTGAGCTGAGAGCCCACACCTCGGCTCCGTCTCTGCAGCCGGCTTCCCCGCTCCGATACCTGGGAGCTCTGCCGCACTCAGGCACCCCCGGTCTTCCTGTGACCCCGAGGGTCCTGAGACCACACTGTCCCACGAGGGTTCCACCCCCTGCTTAGTCACTGGAGCGACGTCCCTCAGTGGAGCCGACTTCTAAAAGTTCCAATTTTGTGCTCCGCGGCTCTATCACTTGCCAGAAGCGGCCGACGGAGGCCCCCTCCCCCGCCGTCTATCCTCCCAAATATCGCCTCAGATTCACTTCTCCGCACGTCCTACCTTCCAGAAAGTGGTCGCTTTTCTGATGAGAGAGTTGTTGCTATTCTTTTCTTCGATCTCCTGTTGAGTTTGTAGGTGTTCAGAATGGTTTGATCCCCATCCAGATGAATTCCTGAGACCAGACAAAATCCAGGTCTCCTACTCCTCTGCCATCTTGCTCCGCCCCCTCTGTCTTATTAATTTTTGCCAATATGAAGGTTTTTACTTGCTTTTCCTTCATCATTAGTGAGGCCAGGATCTATTTACATGTTAATTGGCTATCTGAAGATCCATAAATTGTCTTTTCATGGCCCTTTTATGTACTTTGCCATTTCATTTATTAATATTTATAGGATAGTTTGTCTTTTGCTGGTTGATTTGTAGGAGGTTTTGGTTTATTGGTGTTACTTTGTATTTTATGTGCTGCAAATATCTATCTTCCTCAATGCCCCTCCCCCATTCTCCTCACAGCTGCTGCTTTTTAATTTGTTTAAAGTTTTCATGTAATCAAATCTGTCAATATTTTCTTTAAGTCTTCTGGGTTTGAAGTCTTTCTTAAGAAGTGGTTTCCCCCGTTCTAAGATTACAAACATATCCTTTCCTTTTAAACTTTTAATATTTTCTTTTTTTACATATAAAGCTCTAATCCACCTGGAATTTATTTTTTTTTTAAAGATTTTATTTATTCATTTGAGAGAGAGAATGAGATAGAGAGCATGAGAGTGGGGAGGGTCAGAGAGAGAGGCAGACTCCCTGCTGATCAGGGAGCCTGACACAGGACTCGATCCCAGGACTCCAGGATCATGACCCGAGCCGAAGGCAGTCGCTTAACCAACTGAGCCACCCAGGTGCCCCGAATTTATTTTTGCATATAGTGAGAGATAAAGCTCCAACTTAATTTTCTTACAAATAGGTAGCCAATTGCTTTAGTATCATTTAGGGGGAAAATTATCATTTCTCCACTGCTTTAAAATGTCACATTTATCATATATTAATGTCTTATAAACACTGTAATCTGCTTCTGGATATTTTATTTTAATTAGCAACTTACCTACAGTCTTTCACCTTCTAGATTACAAAAAGTACATGGACTTGAGGAAATTTAGGGTTCCAATTCTAATAAGAAGTCCTTATTTTAATCAATCAAGGCCACATTCAGTGACTTGGCAAACATGTATTCAGAACTTATAGTATGTTTTCAGTCTACCGCTGTACCAGCTTTGCTATACCCTCCTCGATGGCAGCCTGGTGTTTGGCACGTGGCAGAACACGAAGCAATTATTTGTTGAATGTGTTAATGCAAAATTGTAAGTTCACTTCACTCAGATAAAAGTATATAATTTAAAAGTCATCATTTGATCAGTGTCAACTTTCAGCTTATTAGCAATAAATCTTAGAAGAGGAAATGATAGCTTGCATTCCTGAAGGAATACAACTTCATTAAAGCTACAAAATAGTATACCTCCTCCAAAATGATGTTGCAATGCACTTGATGGGCTGCTCAGGCTGCTGGCCACTCCCCTCTCCTGTCCAAGATGACTATCACATACCTTTTACTGTCTCCTTCAATCCCTAAAAGCCCCTCCCCATCAGAAGAAAACCTTTACATCTTCCCTCCATGAGGCCAGACCCTGCCTTCCCTCCTATGAGAACAAATGCTCCTGGTTAGGACAAACCATCCCAGCTTACTTACACAAGGATTTTCTATCACCTCTCTTTCCTGTGCCATTCCTGTCTTCTAGATCATTTTCATCAGCACACAAACAACTGCAAATATCTTCATCTTAAAAACAAACAAAACCTTGTCATTAACCCACGTCGCTCTCCAGCTACCATATTTTCCCTTTCCTCTCTACAGCAAAACTCCTTGAAAAGGTGCCTGTGCTAGCTGTGCTTTTCATCCCTTGGAACCAACTCCACTCAAGTTTTACTCCCTACCATTCCCCAGAATTGTTATGATTAGGTAACTACTAACTTCCACATTGCCAAAAACAGCAGTCAGGTCTTCCTGCTCATCGTACAGCCCCTAGCAGCTACATCCAACTCCACTGATCACTCTGTCCTTAAAATAATTTCCTAACTTGGCTTCAGAGACACCCAGTTCTCATGGTTTTTCATGCCTCACTGGCTGCTCCTTCTCAGTCCCCTTAAATTATCCGCCTTCCCCCCAACACACACACACACACACACACATACACACCCATCTCTGGTTTCTACATGTAGAAGTGACACAGGTCTCAGTTCTTAAAGCTCTTCTATTTTCTGACCACATTCACTCTCGAGGTAATCATCCAGTCCCGCCGGTTTAAATATCCTAGTTGACTCTTCAATTTTCTATCTCCATACACAACCTTAGCTCTGAACTCAAAAACTCACATATACAACTACATACTCAATACCTTCAATTGGATGTCTAATCAATATATCAGGCTTAATAAGTCCAAAACCAAAATCAAAGTAAAATGAAACAACAGTAATAATAGCTGGAAACCCTTGCTCTTCCCCAGCATCTGCCCATTCAGTTACCACCCTAGCTAAGCAACCATTAGCTCTTGCCTCCATCACTCCAAAAACCTCCTAGTTGGTCTCTACTTCTATTCTGCTACATTCCCTCTCCTCCAGTTCTATTCTCTAAGCTCTTGTGATCCTTTTAAATTGTAAACCAGACTACATAACTCTTCTGCTCAAAATTTTCCAGCAACTTCCCATCACTTGGAATAAAACCCATGGTGTTTATACAGCCTCTGAAGCTGTGATCTGACCCCTGCCCATGTATCCCACTTCAGTGTTCACCACCACTTCATTCCTGAACGCCAAAGGCCAACTATCCCATACATGAGGGAATGAAATGATGCCTTCTGTGCCTCATGCACGCATCAAGCTGACTTGTGACTCAGGGCCTCAGTAACTGCTCTCCCCTCCTCCTGATACATTGTACTTGCAGGGATCTGCACAGCACTATTCCCTTTAGGTCTCTGCTCTACGGTTACCTTCTATTTTTCACCCTCATTTATTTTTCTTCCTGGTACTTAAAACTACCCTACATTCTAGTACATATTGTTTATTATCAAACACCTTAACTAAAATATAAGCTCTATGAGATGACGGGGCTTAATTTTCTTAAATTCATTTTTTTAATCTCAGAACCTAGAACAGTACCTGAAACATAGTAGCTGTGTAATAAATATTTGGTAAAGAAATGAGTAAACAAATAAACATGAACATAGTTTGATTATGAATATAGTTTAATGATCTTAATACATAACCCCAAAGGGCAAACCTATTTTTTGGCATTACTCACTTTCCGTTGTTTTACAGAGTCCAATTTTATGAGCCAATATGAAGCCACTTTTGTTTTATGATACTTCCAGTTATCAATGATCTGTTTTGGGGAAGAAACATTAAGAAATTTAATCTAAAATTTTCCTCAAAAGTAACAAAGAGCAAATGAATGGGTTGAAACCAATTTTATTTGTGAAACAGAAGCACTGTAATATCACTTGCAATAAAGAATGTCTACTTTCATAAAGACATGTGCAAAGATTTCTAAGTTAAAGAAGCCATCAGAATCCAAAGTTTTCTCTTCTTGATATAAAAAGCACACAGTCTCTAATAAATGGAAGTCAAATGTCTTCAGGTACATAGGATTTGGGAAGTAGCCCAAAACACAGATTTTCCATTTTAATTCTAAGAGCTATATTTAACACATCACCCTATATAATAACAGAATATTGAACAATACATTAGAAGATAGCCTATATGTAATCAGGATTCTATTATGCCTTTGTTTTGTTTTTATTGGGTTTTTATTGTTACAAATCTGCAAAATTTCCAAATATATATTCTAGTAATATATACTGTAGCAAACAAATTAAAATATTTGCTGCATATAGTAAACATATAGTAAACAACCTAATGTCTTATATAATTACCCATTATATTTTACTAATTATATAAGCCAATTCTTTATAAAACAATCACATCAGCCACAAATATTAGTTCTACTTTCTGATTATCTGATTTTTCTTCTACCTGATTCAAAAGGTTGGTCTATAACTAATATCTCTAAGAAATATATGTAAAATGGTACAAAATTTTTGTCTTTACCTAGAAAAGAACTTGACTGAATAAAATAGCATGTAAATAAAAACACATCTACATAATGCTTTACAACTAATGTTAATTTTTCCTCCTTTTTCCTTGATGTAACAAATATCAGCTCGTTTGTAAGTAAGATACCATTTTCACTTTTTAAAATATTCATATAACAAAATAATGTATAATATTTGGGGATTTTGCTCATAACTAAGGCATGATTACAAAATAGAAATTGCCACTATTAATTTTTTAAATTAAGAAAGTTAAATTTTTGTTATTATTTGTTGTAGGGCTTTTTGGTTTGTTTGTTTTGTTTCAGAAAGACCGTTGCTTCAGACAGGTCTAAAGTAATGATAAAATGTGAAAAATGCCAAGTGCATCGTTCTGGTTCTTATCCTACTACTGGCCACTAGATGGTGCCTTCTCCTCTGGAACAACAACAGCAACAACAAAAACAAACCAAAACAAACCAAAAAAAACCCCACAACCCAAAACCAAAAACCAAAACCCCAAACAAAACTAAACAAAACAGGGAAACCAGAAAACAATCTTCTGTTACTGAGGGATTACCTAGGAATGTCAATTTGAAACAGATGTTTAAATGAAATCAATCTCTGAAGGAATGCTCTTTCACCAGAAATATCTGAATAACTTGGAACTTCTTTCTAAAATAGGAGTAAGTCATTGACTTTAATGTGAATTTTCAGGACTGTGTCATTTTAGAATGTTCCACTGGGTGGTGCAAATGTGTTTATAAGAAGAAAAACACACCCGACATAAGCCATTTCACAATTTGACAAAAACCATTCAAGGTATCACATTCAAATATTCTTGACATTTCATAACCAGGGCCCTATTTTTTTTCATTACAACTCATCCCATGTTAGATCCTTCTAAATCTTTACAGAAGGAAGCTTAACTTTGATATTTCTTCCATCATTAAAAACAGTAATTATTTAACAGTAATTATTCTTACTTGATGAAGCAATTGCATCATTAAAATAAGACTAGATACTAAAAGATACTTTGCATTACTGATTACGTGATCTCACTGCTCATGAATCATAATAATATAAGCCCTGTATTTTCTAAAGCTTGTGGAGGTTGAAAAGAACACCAGTTAAGTTTACCATGTCATTGAGAATAATGCCATCAGGAAATAAATTTTAATATTTTAAGAAGAATAAGATAAAGTTGCAAGCTCCTTGAAATTTCATATACGTCAGATACTCACATCTTCTATCAGAAGTAATGATTCTGCATCTGATTTTCCTGGAAACCGGATCTTCATGTCCTTGAGGACAAATAAGGTCTGACTTGTTAGATCGTCTTCTTGTTCCTTTGTTCTCAGTTGCCGCAAAGACTCACTCTTAAATTTGAAAGAATACAGATATTTGGAGGGGGTCTTATTTCATTGTGCCACTATAATCTGAAAGATATTTCTAGGTAAAAATGATGCACTTTTAATTTAAAAAAAAAACAATGAAAAAGAAAATAATTTCTTTTACATTTATTCTTAGGGTTAACTGGATACGATTTCCCAAGAGTGTCTTTCACACTTCCACACAGTTATAGTTTATTTAGCTCAAAATACTAAAATAAAAATATAAGTGTTTAAAAAAAGACTTCCTGGTCAGTTCATTTGTTACATATACCCTAGGCAATTCTTGATTAGAAAAAATAATTATTGATTGATACCAAGTGAAATTCATTCATTCATTTATATTTTCTAAACTCTTCTATTTGGGAACATCATTCACATTAAATAAACAAATTAAATAAATCCCTGGCCTATGTGAAGGTACAAGGAGATATCTATTTGAGCATCTACAAGTAAGCCTAGTTGCAAAATAAACTCGCTGACTTCTTCAACACGAATCTCTGGGATTCATGCTAAGGAGAGAATGATATATGTTAATTTAAATATAAAGAAAACATTATCAACAATGTTAATACTTCAGTGCTCTAAGGATAATTTATCAATGGTTTGTTTTTTTAACCTATTAATCAAGAGTCCCATTAAGGAAAATTTACTGTCCAACAAATTCCCCCAAATTTACAGCTGTACTGCACAATACACTGCAAAATGATATACCTACTCAGATGAAATTCAACAAAATTATCCTACACCATCAGCAAATGGAAAATAAAATGCTATTCTCAGTGTCCATCCTCAAGTTCTATGATATAGTGGAGTCTGCTTTTTAAGTTACAGGTTAAGATAGATGAATAATCCAAATTCCAGAAGACCATGAGCTGAGTTACAGAAAGGATCTGGGGTTCAATCTGTCCCCCTCCCAGACAATCCCTTTGCCATCTAAATCCTGAGTATTGTGCTTCCTGTAATCTCAGAGGAGCAGAATCAGTGACTTACCATCTGAGAGTTAGGAGAGCTGGCATCATTAGTGTGAGGCAGATGCCTCATGTAGGAGGAGGCACGGTTTAAAGAATGTGACCGGGACCCTGAAGTTGGCCGGGATGCTGGTATCACTTGTTGCGCAGAAAAGGGGCGGCTGTCCGCGCTAGAAGGTGACTGAGAAGAGATGGACCGAGGGCAACTGACTGAGCGCCTAATGGAGCCTATGATAATGGACAGGAGGGACAGTACAGTAGCAGAGTTAGTAAGTTTCCCACTGTATTGGATTTAAACTAACAATTAGACCACATGGTAGCAAAACAGCAATAAATGTGAAAGCATAGACATCATCATGAGAATATGAGTGTGAAGTTAATTCTTCAATTTAAACAGTAAATTTGGTGCAGAACCCCTATCATGTATTAAGAATGGTTACCATGAGAACAATTTTTTAAACAGTTCTGTTCTTGAAACATGACATAAAAGAACCAGAAGAAAGGAAAACTAACATTTATGGAGCACCTTCTATAAGCCAGGCATCTTGCTAGGTGCTACACTTTCATCTTAATCCTCACAGAAACCCTCTGAAGTAGGAATCTGCATTGTCTGGAGGCTCAGAAGAAGAACTTTCTCAAGATCACATGACAAGAAAATGGCCAACATCAGGTTTAAGTCCTGACCTATATAATGTCAGTATCCTCCCTTTCCTTCTATAGCATGATGCCACCTACTATCTTTGCATTAGACTGGTCATTTATTAGAATCTGTGTATAGGTTAAAAATAGAATATTTTATAGCAAGATTCATAGGGAGGGATGGAAAGGAGTCTAGAGAGTGGCCAGAATAAATGGATGTTATAGAATTTAGGGCACGTAAGAAAAAACAAAACAAAACAAAACCAGTAAAACAGAAGAAAGACATAAAGATTATCCTAATAGAGTTTAAATATATAATTGGTATTACAAGAGTAGTAGTAGACAGGTAGTCTTCTTATTCACAGGAGAAAAGAATGAAAAGAAAACCTAGATTTAAATTCCCATAGTAGAAGATTTAAGTCAAGAAAAAAATTTCTAGGTCTAGAGGGTTGTTATCAGAACAAAAGAGGGAAAACCAAAGAATATCTTCCCCCAATGAATATTGAGACCATTTAAAAAAGAGAACCAACTGTTCCAGGTAAATTTTGATTCCTGGCACAGGGAAATAGAATATCACTCAATATCATCAACAGTTATATCATTTTTAGTTCATTTTGTAAATACCCTCTGTTCTATATTCTCTCTCTGCTCGGGGAATACATCAATCTTCATTAATTAAATAATATAATAAAACTCACATGAAGGCAGGTTGAATGCCCAAATATTTCTCTTCATTAGCCGTTGAAAAAAATTTAAGCCTTTTAAAGGCAATGGACATAAACCTTATATTTAGGGATGTATTTCTATAGGATATTTTGAGCCTAATACCATTTGGTTCTGGTGAGTATAAAAAATATACTCATTAAAGCTATAAAAGATGTTTAAAAAAAAATTTCCACTTCTTCCAATTATTAACCTTCTTCTGAACCTAAAAGTCACATCCAATTTTTTTAAAGGACTATGCTTCTAGAAAAGAGCTGTGTGAGGAACATATCACTAGTCAATCTGCTACTAGGAAAACACAAAAGCATGTGCAACTACCTACACCTTGTTTCTGCTCTCTTCAAGGGCGTAAGGTGATAGTTTGGACATGTATAACCTGATCCCAGGGGCAGAAGGAAAATATCCTTTCTCTTGAATCAGCACAGATTCCCATTTTTCCCCTGCATACACTGGAAATTCAGACAGAATAATTAAATCACTAGATACGCCAATAATATTTAGGTAGATGAGCAAAAAATGGTTGTAACTTGCATATACAAGTTATTTGAGAAAAATCTTTCATATAGTTTTATATATGAACACCTTATATCAACCCAAAATATATCTCTGAAACTATAGCAAGTGTAAATTTCCTAAGTTAGCTCTCTACACCAGAAAATGTTACACATAATCTGGATTTTGTCCCATCATTAGCATCACTTCGGAGAGAAAGCTCAAGGAGGTTTTGTGGCTATGGTATTCCTTAGTGTAATATTAAAGAGAGAGTACAAAACAAATGGAAACCTTTGTGGTAATTCCTAATGACTATAAAAATAAAATATAACTAATAAGGAAGAAGATATATAACTGAGCTAAGTTAGCTTTAAAATGTGAATTCACACTTAAAAACATTTTTAGTGCACTATTTTTCTGATCTCAATTTATTTTTGGTCTGAGAACAAAGAACAATGTCAGAGCTATAGAAATCTTGGCAACATTTTCGCAACCCTATCCTCATCCTCTGTTGGCTTGCGCTCTTAGGGATGCACACCTTACACAAGGGGTTAAACAACCGATGAGATCTGGACAAGACAATGTCAGCTTCCAAAAGAGAAACAGAGTCATACATTCAGAAACATACTGAAAGTACTTAAGGCATCTTTAAGGAAAAAAGGAAGTAATTGATAAAATAGCTAGCAAACTCTAGAACAGGTGCTCACAATAGACATCTTAAATGAGTAAATAAATAAATGAAATGCAATATAATACATTATTTCCCCTCCAAACACATGAACTCTCAAAGACAGGAACATTAGCATGTATCTTTTTAAAAACAATTCAGTAAAAGAAAGTAAAGGAAAAGAAAGAATATTAAAAGTCTTCATGATAATTTGGTAAGAGATAATTAAAGATCTTCATCTGTTTGTGCTGCATTCCTCGTGGCATTTTGCCATAAGTATGGAAGGCCAGGTTTAAAGCACTTTCATTACCAGAGAACTAACATATTAAGTAAACCATTGCTGGAAATCAACGAAGGATCACAGCTGTGTTTACTGCGTGACTGAACTGGTCCTTCTCATGGAGCCCTGGGACAATGGAGGACGAGGCAGAGACAAAAGAGATAGGGGTTAAGAAAAGCCCTGCCTTGGAGGCAGCATGGGGAAAGAGGGATCCAAATGAGCCTGAGAAAACAGCAATGCCACACTGGACTTCGGGAGTTGAAAGAATTGTGGACATATGTGAAATCAAAAAAGGAATGAATGACAGAATGGAGGAGAGAGAAAATGTGAAAAGAAAGGAAGAAAGAGAAAAGAAGAAGGCGGAAAGGAAGCCAACAGAGCAGCTGGTTGGTTACTGTCCGGAATACTTGCTGTAGGTATCCCAAAAGTCCTCACTTAAGTGCTTAGCCCTGATGAAAACAGGAGGGAACAAAACCTCAACTATTTCACAATTGCGTGGCTCACAGAGAGGTTCAAGTCAAATGCCTGGAGAGATACACACATTTTTTAAGAAGAGGTGAGCATATAAAATAAAACTGGTGACCAAAAGGGAGGCAAGGTGGGGGGAAATGAAACGAGGGAACATAACTGTCTTAAAAGAGAATGCAGCCCGCAGATCAGCAGCCATGAGGCCCATTTCACAGAATCCATGCAACAATCCAGGACTTCATAAAAACTATGAAATAGAGAAGAAAGGACTCGCAGAGATCCTTCATTCAGCCTGTTTGTTTTCCATTTGCAGCCCCTGGAAGGGACTGTGCGGTGTGCCCAGGTCAGGTGGGGGAAGGAAGTGGGATGGAGTCCAGGTCCCCTCACACACGACAAGGGTTCTTGTGGCCCAAGGTCTTTTATTGAGCTCAGTAATTTCCGTTCCATAATTCTTCACATAACAACGGAATCAGAAGAAATTAACTTACTGGATTGCTGAATTAATTTGTAGTTGTTGGACTGTTTAAGGTTATACGTAACTTGCTTTTCTCTGTTCTTATTTTGGTACTCTTCATTCTCGTTGTCCTCGGATTCTGAAGCACTGCGGCTGCTGTCGTAACTGCTGTCACTGCTGTAGTATTTCTGTCTTTTCATTACCTCAGAGCTCTCAGGCATGGAGGACAGAGGCTAAACGAGAGGGAAATGGGTTCTCCTGTCAGAACTCACAACACTGCTAATAAATTATTAGCATGAGGAGCTACTATTCTTAATTTCCCGCTTATGCTTGCTGCTTTTCACCAAAGCCTGAAAACCCCCCAAAGCATGACTGCCTCCAGGCTGCCGTTGGCCGCCGTGCTAGTCACTGATGGTTCTGCTTCGGCCAAATGGTCCTTCTTCAATGCTACACAGCTCAGTCGTGATGAGGAAAATGCTGTTTCTGCGTGATTTGAGGAAATGACCAGAGTACCCACAAAGAATAACAAAATAAAGTATTTGAGATGAAAATGAAAATATAAAAATCAGAGACGTAATCAGCTTTTCTTCATTCCATACAGAGAGATTACTCATTACTTATCAAAACGCAGACATGTACTTTTGTTGTATCATTGATGTGCAGAGTCACTCAGTAAATGTGTGTGTGTGTGTGTGTGTGTGTGTGTAGCTTGTGAGAGAGAGAAGAGAGAAGGGCGGGGGTGGGGGGAGAAAGGCAGAAAGAGTAAGAAAGCAGCAGCCAGTTAAACCACTGCCAGGAAAGGGGTGCCTGGTGGCTCAGTCGGTTAAGCGGCTGCCTTTCGCTCGGGTCTTGAACCCGGGGTCCTGGGATCCAGTACCGCGTTGGGCTCCCTGTTCTGTGGGAAGCCTGTTTCTCCCTCTGTCCCTCCCCCTGCTCGTTCTCTCTCTCTCAAATAAATAAATAAAATCTTAAAAAAAAAACCCACTGTAAATAAAATAAGATAAATTACTGTAAGTATAGTAAGGCTACATCATTAAACACAGCCTATGAGCCTATCCACTCAGATAATGTGTAACCCAAAGCAAGGTATTCCTCACGTCTAATTTGCTGTGGATATTTTTCCAAATAAAAATTTTTAGTTAATTGTATACTTTCCAAATTGGTTCTGAACAGCTCATGCCTCTTCTCGTAGGATTTCTAAATCTGACTTATAGGTCTGGCCATAATGGAGGAACATTGCTCTTCATTGCCCAGGCTACATAAAATAAGTGGTATCATGTAAAAATCAGCATGGCAAGAATTTTTGGAGGCTAGGTGCCATGTAGAAGGGTAAATCTGTAATGATACAAAATGCCCTGCTGTTATGTTCCAATATTTCCATTAGAATTACTTGTCTCCAAACCTCCCAATCAATGTGTTTCCAAGGATGCCAGCCCAGGGAATAAAAGGTAAGGGAAGTAGGCCAGCTTCACTTCGGAAAGAATGTGCACAACCAAGAACAAGACATTTTTATGACTTAGTCATTTTAAGAGACTATTTATTATACAAACCATATGCCTCTTACTCCTGCTGGGAAAGGTTCCTGTCACTATACACTAGATTCTTGTTCTCTGTTAAACAAAAATGCTCTGATGCTAGCATACACCATCATGAAGCCCTTGGTTACCATGGGATTTCACTGAAGGGGATCTGTAATCAAGCAATGAATGGATATTTTTTTAAAATAGGAAGGCATTCCAGAGGCATGGAAAAAGCATGAAAGCATGACAGAGCATGATGATGTGTATAAGGACATAGCGATAGCTTTGTATTGCTGAAATGTAAACTAAAACAACAACAACAACAACGATGACAACTGAATAAAAAACTTTCCAAGATTTTGCAAATTCACCATTTTCCTACTCTACTAGCAAGGCCTTTAACATATAAAAAAAGGAACATGTAGATCATCACTAAAGAGAGGATAAAGGTAAAGCAAACACCTGCCCATTTTTGCTTGCATGAGAGCTTTCTGTTTATTCCTAGAAACCATACCTATTTTAACTAACACAATTCAATGTTACTGAGTCAACAATAAGTGGGCCCCCCCCATGAGGATTTCCAGAGTCATGATTTGCCTAACCTATAATGCTACACATCTCTGATAATTGTATGTCTAGAGATATGAGAAAAATGTAATACTGAGTATAGAATAAGGGTACTAGTTTTAAGTCCCTCTTGGTCCTAACTCATAGGGTTTTCACTAGCATTAGGGAAAGAATTAAAAAATGAGGAAAACTTGGAGCACCTGGGTGGGCTCAGTCATTAAGCATCTGCCTTTGGTTCAAGTCATGATCCCAGGGTCCTGAGATTGAGCCCCAGATTGGGCTCTCTGCCTCTGCTCAGCAGGGAGCCTGCTTTTCCCTCTCCCTCTGCCTGCCACTCTGCCTACTTGTGCTAGCCCTCTCTCTCTCTGTCAAATAAATAAATAAAATCTTAACAAAAAAATTAAAAATGAGAGAAACTAACATAACAAAACTTCTCCTGAGTATATCTCCCTAACTCTATCTACGCTGGACACACAGTCCATACAGTTCCTTGAAAGTGGCATCAGTCATTCTTACAGTAAGAACTATAAAGGTAAAATCAACTGTACTTAGTAGCATCTACTTTGATAGTAAAGAATGTATAGGAACAGCACCTTTGGTCCTCGAGGCTTGGCAGTTTTGCCCATCAATTTTTCATCATCAATTTCACATTGTTCCAGAAGGTCCAAAATATCTTCTTCCTTTAAAAAAATATTAAAACTGTGATCACTAATGGACTCTAGAATTTTTCCAAGATCATTCATCTCCATAAAATAGTGTGCAATAAGGAGTCCTGGAACTATTTAATGAAGATTGCTCAGATCAAATGAGAAATAAAGAGTTATGAAAAAATCTCTTGAAGAAACCTTCACTAAAATCTGGCAATTTAAACAATACATAGCTGAAATCTATTATGCATTAATATCATAAACAAATGTATCCTTACGTTCTAGTACACTATTAAAATCTTAGAGTACAATACTTCAATAAATTAGCCTATTGAACATTTTAAAATTTCCAGAAGTTCACTCTAGTTTTCCAGAGCACGGTTTCATCAATCATTTCTATATTAATTAGTGCAAAATAATATGACTTCAGAAGAAAATTGATGATTGGCCTAATAGTTTCATTTAGAATGATCTAATGTTAGTATTTGGTAAATGGGCACAATTTAAGGTAACTCTTTCAAAATTTTAACTATTGTGCAAGAGTATCTTTAGAACTTTATGAAAGATTTTCATTCTATGAGCATAATACTTGCTCTTCTAGAGTCACTGTGATGTCAAGGGGAAAGTTATAAAAACATATACTGAAATAGATTTTGAGCAAACCAGAGTAAATAGAGTATAATAGCTACACTGAAAGAGGTATAATCAATGGCTTCCTTGAGTTATTTATTCAACCTATAAAAATATCACATCTCCATTTATATATTTATGACATATTTCAGTGTCTCTTATAAAAATATTTTTGAAGAAACTAGAAATCTTACTGTGCAATGGAAATTTGTAAAATAAGTTACTCTCCATCCCAGTCCAACAGAGCTTAGCTATTAAAATACCAAAATACTTTTGCTATAATGTTTTGATTAAATAATAATCCAACAATGAATTCCTGTGACAGCAACACAAGATAGTTAAAAAGAAACTCAAAGAGTTCTGTTTCTGCTTAGGAGAAAGAAGATCATAATAGATAATACTTTCATTATAGCAACTAGAAAAAGATAAACTAAACAATCATATTTTTTTTAAGACATCAGAAAACTGTGGATAAATAGTGTAAAATAAACTAAATACCAGAGGGGGAAAAGTTCTAGGTAAGCAGATACGAGTAGCCATTTTCTACTTTGGAATCATTTGTCAAGTCTGCACACAGATGGGCAGAGACCACGTCTATAATAGGCTGGGATAGAGAATCTAATAGAGTTTTCAATGGTCATGTGGGCTAGTGTAACATCTAGAATCGCCCCACAGAGCTTGTTCTCTTCACCTGCTGGGTCTCTTTGACAGCAATTTTAGTGAGTTTGTAGAGGAGTAGGAAGACAGAGGCATGTGAAAGCCAGTAATACTCCTCTGTAGTCTTAATACCAATAGAAAATGAGGTCTGTAATAAATGGAATAAAGTTCATCCTTCGGACCCTTGAAAGAAGACAGTACACTAAAACTACCACAGCCCAGACTGGACCAAGTTCAACTTTTTTTTTTTTTTTTTTTTTTACTAGAAATAAATTTGACATATAACATTGTGCAAAGACACATTTATGTATTTAATATGATTGTCAGTGTAGTAATAGTTAGCTTCTCCATCACATCACATAATTATCATTTCTGAGATTGGAATAATAAATATCTGTTCTCTTAGCAAGTCTGGTGATTAGAATGCAATGTTGTCTATATACACTATACTGTTCATTTTATCTCTAGGACTTATTTACTACTAGTTGCAAGATTGTATCCTTAAACAATCTCTCTCCTATCCCCCCATGCCTGAACCCTGGTAACCACCATTTCACTTTTTTTTTTTTTTTTTAAGATTCTATCCATTTATTTGACAGAGAGAGACATAACGAGAGAGGGAACACAAGCAGGGGGAGTGGGAGAGGGAGAAGCAGGCCTCCCGCTGAGCAGGGAGTCTGATGCAGAGCTCGATCCCAGGACCCTGGGACCATGACCCGAGCCAAAGGCAGACGCCCAACGACTGAGCCACCCAGGTGCCCCCCATTTCACTATTTTTATGAGTTTGGCTTTTTTGGATTCCACATAAAAGTGAAATCCTATAGTATTTGTCTTTTTCTGTGTGACTTATCTCAATTAGCATAATGTTCTCAACGTCCATCAATGTTGTCACAATGACAGGACTTCCTTCTTCCTCACGGCTGAAAATACTCCATTGTACATATATACCATAACATCTTTATCCATTCATCCATTGACAGGCACTTACATTGTTTCCAAATCTTGGCTACTGTGAATAATGCTGCAATAAACATGGGAGTGAATTTATTGCTTTGATATCCTGTTTTCATTTCCTTTGGGTATAACCCAGAAGTGGAATTGCTGGATCATATGTTAGATCTATTTTTAACTTTTTGAGGAACCTCTATATTGCTTTCTATAGTGGCTGAGCCAATTTATGTTCCCACCAACAGTATACAAGGGTTCCCTTTTCTCCACATCCTCACCAACACTTGCTATCTCTTGTATTCTTGATGATAGCCATTCTAACAGATGTGAGATGACACTTCATTGTAGTTTTGCTTTGTATTTCCCTGACGATTAGTGATGCTGAGCATTTTCCCATGTACCTGTTGGACATTTGGATGTCTTCTTTGGAAAAAAATGTCCGTTTAGCTCCTCTGCCCATTTTTTAGTTAGATTCTTTTTTGTTATTGTTGGTATACAGTTGCATGAGTTCTTTAAATATTTTGGATATTAACCCCTTATCATATATATGGTTTGCAAAAATTTTCTCCTGTTCTGCAGGTTGCCTTTTCATGTTGTTGGTTATTTCTTTTGCTGTGCAGAAGCTTTTAAGTTTGATGAAGTTCCACTTGTTGATTTTTGCTTTGTTCAACTTTTCTTTGGCTGAAAGTGATTAGCCCCTTACCTTAGCACCCTGAAAGAAGAAAGATACACCTTTTTTTGGAGAAAATAATATCAGTTCAATTTTAATGAGGCTTTTATAGACACTGTCAAACAAATAAAAATTGTAGGATATCCAAAATAACAGGAAAATGTGACCCATGATAAAAAGGAAAAAAAACATTTTAAAGAGCAGGTCCTTAAATGATCCAGATGTTAAAATTAACAAACAAGGATTTTAAAATAACTACTATATACATATTAAAGAAAATTGATGAAAAATGAAAAAAAGGAATGGAAGATGCAGAATTTCAACAGAGAAATGAGATTTAAAAAACCAAATGGATAGGGGTGCCTGGGTGGCTCAGTCGCAGAATTTCAACAGAGAAATGAGATTTAAAAAACCAAATGGATAGGGGTGCCTGGGTGGCTCAGTTGGTTAGGCGTCTGCTTTCGGCTCAGGTTGTGATCCCAGGGTCCTGGGATCAAGCCCCGCATCGGGCTCCTTGCTCTGCAGGGAGTCTGCTTCTCCCTCTCCCACTCCCCCTGCTTGTGTTCCCTCTCTTGCTGTCTCTCTCTGTCAAATAAATAAATAAAATCTTAAAAAAAAAAACCAAATGGACATTCTTGAGTTGAAAAATATAATAAAAAATTAAGAAGATATTAAGACAGACTGGGCAGAGCAAAGATATGTCAGTGGAAGTTATCCAAACTGAAGCACAAAGAAAGATAAAGAAAGGAAAAATAGAACAGAGTATCAAGGAAACACAGGATGCTGTCCAATGACCTAATATATGTGTAGTTAGAGTCCCATAAAGAGACAAAAACAAAATAATGCAGCAGCAATATCTGAAGAAATAATGGAGGAGAATTTTCCAAAACCAATGAAATACTAAATTAAGCCAGAGCTTCAAGAAACTGAGAAAATTACAGGCAGGATTAATACAAAGAAAGCCACACATAAACACATCAAAGTCAAAAAGCCGGGGAAGGGGGGGGGGGGGGAAAGCAGCCAGGGAAAAAGACATATTACATTTAGAAGGAAAACAAAAATAATGATGGTTGAATTCTGAATATAAACAATAGGAACCAGAAGAAAAATAAGTGACATCTACAAAAGTGCTGAAAGAAAAAAAGAAAAAAAGCCTACCGAGATAGAATTCTATACCCAGTTAAACTCCACTTTAAAAAGACAAAATGAAAGAGAATTTCTGACCAAAAAACAAGAGAGACTGAAAATTAATCAACTACAAGGAATATGAAGTACTACAGAAAGTTTCTTCAAACTGAAGAAAGATAACCCTTGTTAGAAGCATGAATCTGCATGACAAAATGAAGAACACAAGAAAGGGTATATATGTGAGTAAATAGGAAAGGCTAGTTAGAAAACTATTAAAGACCACTGATTGCTTAGACAATACTAACAATGTATTCTGAGGTTTTTAACATAAGTAAAAGTAAAATATATGTTAACAGCACAAAGTCAGAGGGAGGCACTAAATGAAACTAAACTGTTATGATCCTTAATTCCAAGATCCTTAATTCAAGGTTATTATCATTTAAGGATGTATATTGTAATTTCTTTTTAAAAATATTATGCTACAATATAACTAAAAGCCGAAAGAGAAGATAAAATAGTATAACAAAAATTAATTGATTTTTCCAGAAGAATAAAGGGAGCAACAAAAAAATAATGAACAGATGGAATAGAGAACAAAGAGCAAAAGGGAAGACATAAACCCACCTATACCAGTAAATGTGTGAAATGATTAAGAGACAGATAGTGTCAGACTGAATTTTAAAGCAAATATGACCCAACTACAATGGTATTTACCAGAGATATTTTAAATATAAGAACACAGATGAGTGGATAAATAGAAAGATATGTCATTCAAACAGCAGCATAAGAAACTAGTTGGCTACATCAGCCACACAAAGCAAACTTACGACACAGGATATTATCGAAGGGAAAGGTAAATATTTCATAATGACAAAATAGAAAGGATGAATTCATTAGAAAGACACCTTCGTAACTTCAAAGTATATGAAACAAAAATCGACAGAACTAAATCCACAATCACAGCTGCAAGTTTTAACAATCTCTCTCAGTAATTGCTACAACTAGTAGGCCAAAAAAATCAGAAAGGATATAGAATATTTGAACAACACTAATAGCCAAATTTACTTATGACATGTAGAAACTCTATAACCTGTAGAAGTAGCACATTATTTTCACAAACACTTGGAACATTCACAAAATAAGTACTCTAGTGAGTTAAAGCAAGCATCCATTCATTTTACAATATTAAAATCAGAATGTTTTCTAAACCAGAAATTTTTAACAAAAATAAAGCAAGAAAGTTTCAATGTATGGAAATTAAGCAAAAAACTTCTAAATAACCAAATAAAAATCAGAAATTAATTTAGGATGGCAGTTAATAAAAATATAATATGTAAAAATTGCTAGATACAAGGGGAATATACAAAAAAATCGGATGTTTACATCCTGAAAACAAATTTAAAAATGAAAAATTTTTAAAACTCTATTATTGGCAATAGTAGCAAAAACATCAAATACTTACCAATAAATTTAATTAAAGATGTGCAAAAACTATACACCAAAAGCTATAAACACAGCGGAGTAATTAAAGACTCAAGTAGATGGAGAGATATGCCATATTTATGCATCAGAAAACTCGGAACTGTTAATTCCTCAGTACTGTTAATATTACCGTTAATATAGATTCCTCACAGTCCCAATTAAAATCCAGCAGCCACTTTGTAATACAAAAATTAATCAAAATTTAAAATCCAGTCAATTCTAAAATGTATATCAAAGCATAAAGGACCTAGAAAGGCCAAAAACAACAGTACTGAAGATAGTGTGATACTTGTGCAAGAAGAGGGTCACAAATGAATGGACCAGGGCAGGCAAAGTGGTGACATTTAAACTAGATTTTGAAGAAGACAAGGAAGAAGGGAATTAAGATTTGAAGCCTATTATGTGACAAGTACTTTAAGTAGACTATTTTAATTAACCTCAATTTTATTTTTATTTTTTTTAAAGATTTTATTTATTTGTTTGACAGAGAGAGACACAGCGAGAGAGGGAACACAAGCAGGAGGAGTGGGAGAGGGAGAAGCAGGCTTCCCGCGGGGCAGGAAGCCCGATGCGGGGCTCGATCCCAGGACCCTGGGATCATGACCTGAGCCGAAGGCAGACGCTTAACGACTAAGCCACCCAGGCACCCCTCAATTTTATTTTAACCACCAACTTGTCAAGTATAGTTTTAATACTACTGTATTAATGATGAGCAAACTGTTGATCAAATAGTTTAGTCTAAGGTTACATAATTAACACATGGGGGAGCTGGAATTTGAATGTAGGTCTATCTGGCTCCAAAATGCCTAGGTTTTCTAGCAGAAAAAGTACGGTTAGGGGAGAAGAGTAATGAGAAGATGAAACTGATGCAGTATCCACCGGAGAGACAAATAACAGTACAGAAGAGGTGATGGAAAATGAACAAAGGTCTCCTACTGTCTTGATCAAGAAAAACAAAAGGTCCACAGAATATAATTCTACTGGTGGAAACGTTTGTGTATGTCAAAAGAAAGACTTTGGAGGAAAAGAACATTGAGGTATACATTATTCCTTCTGCTTCTGTCTCTTAGGTGTAGCCAGTTCAAAAGTGGCTCTATATCTTGTTGCAGAATTTAAGTGAAAAGACCATAGCAAAATCTACCTATAATGAACTTTATCATTTTTGAATCACTCAATATAACAGGGTATACAAGAAATGGGAGGTTATCACTGTAGTGAAATGTCCAGTAATATAAAGTACAATTTAATGAGTCCACATAAACTTATTTGTCCAATGGGACTTTAGCAAGCACAATGCAAGCACAGGCTTGATTAGCACTTGCACACTGGGTTTGTCCTCTTGCAATGCTTCCTTTTGAAACTCCAAGCTACCATGTTATGAGATCTGGGTACCTTGCTAAGAAATCATGTAAAGAGAAAGAGACATTGAGCCAGCTCCCCAGATGTTCCAGCTATCTTAACTGAGACACCAGACATGTGAGTGAAGCCTTCCTGGATTTCCAGCCCCAGTTGAGCTTCCAGATAAATGCAACTATGATTCACTCCAAGCAGGCCAAGCTGAAGAACTACTCAGCTGAGCCCAGCCAAGATTACAGAATATGAGCAAGCAAATGGTTTATTATGCTACAAAAGATAACTGGTAAGACATTTTGATAAAGAGCTTACTGTGTATGTGTGTGTGTGTGTGTTTTAATTATTTCTCATATGCCAGGTCTATGCAGTATATCAGGGGAAAAAATACTGTATAATGTTAGTTACAATCCAAATAATGAGAGCATCGCAAAACACTAGGTTAATTCAATGGATTTTTTTTATTCAGTTACATATACACACCTCTGTAAAAAGACATGTTTATTACAATAGATTGATATTACAACATAATAACAACATTCTCTACTGCATAATTTGTCCTGTTAGACATCTTATTTATGAAATCACTTGGTTGGTTATGAAATGCTACCAACTATTAAAATAGAAGGAAAGTGCATCTTAAAACAAATGTTTTTGTATGTGGGACTAAAGTGGGTTGTTTTTAAAGACATATCATTTAGCTTCATTCATTTTTCTCTTTATAAACATTCATTCCTTTACCTTCATCCTTTTCAAAGGATTATTCAGCTCTCGCTGGAATGAAGCTGCTCTCCCTGAAAGGAAGGTCTGAAAGGCAACAGCCAACAAATTTTCGTACTTTTCAAGCAGAGTTTTATCTTCAGGAGGATAAATTCGTCTACAATAAATCAGATAAACCAACTAGTTTAAAAGAAGCTATTGCATTGCAAGAGTTAAGTTCAATTACATAGATACTCCTTGACCACCTCCTCTCTGCCAGTTACTTTACTAGGTGCTAGAAATAAAGATGAATGCAGTTATAAGAAATTGACACAAATTTTCATCAGTTACCTACACAAATTAAAGTTTATCTAGAGAATGGTCATTAAACAATGAGGCTCCATAAATCATAGTATAAGGGTTTGGTTGTGGAGCGGTGGTTGGAGAATTGCAATCGGGCATATTGAAGAAATATCTTCATGGGAGAGAGCAGGTGATGAGGGATAATCTGGAAGTGTGCAATTACGGTGTGGTTACTGACATATACAAGAATACAGGTGTTCATCTTGGTATTCTCTTTTGGGGTGGTGGAATGTGCCTCTCCAAAGAAGAGAAGAGGGTAGAGGTAGAATGAGAAGAATGTGTTCCCAGAGTTGCTGTTGATGGTGTTAAGGCAGAAAAGAATGTTTTACCAGGGGTGTGAGAAGCTCTGTGGCCCCCAGTCCTCCTAATTCTGTTAAGTTAACATCAAGCTTGGGAAGAGGAGCAGTCTTTCCAAGAACACAAGGAATTTAGAGGGGGTGTCCTCTTTTATCCTGTCAAAGGATTCTATGGAGGGGTTCCAGTTCAACACAGTCCACACCCCTCTGTATTGCCTCATACCTGCCTCCTTCAAATATTTTCATTATTTGCCTGGTTCCTGATATATCTGAGTTTAAACAAAGTAGAGCAACCACTCTGAACTGACAGAAAGAAAACTAGGAGACCTAAAACCTGACTTTCTCAAAATACTACATTAAAAGTAAATAAGGTCAGGGCGCCTGGGTGGCTCAGTTGGTTAAGCGACTGCCTTCGGCTCAGGTCATGATCCTGGAGTCCCTGGATCGAGTCCCGCATCGGGCTCCCTGCTCGGCAGGGAGCCTGCTTCTGCCTCTGACCCTCCCCTCTTTCATGTGCTCTCTCTCTCTCATTCTCTCTGTCTCAAATAAATAAATAAAATCTTTAAAAAAAAAAAAAAAGTAAATAAGGTCACAGGATAGTATCAGATTTAAAAGATCTCATACAACCACCCATGACACTGGCTAGCAGGAATGAAATAAACAGTGCTCAAAATAAGTCTAAAAGGTTAAAAATGTAGAATAGTTGTTTTGACATTTCTTCAATCTATAAGAAAATGGAAGCACAGTTACCTATAATTCCCCATATGCCGATTTTCATGTTCTTCTTTTAAAATCTGCTTTCGTAATTGAGCGAGTCTCTCTTTCTAGAAATGAAGAAATTTTACAAATAAAATCTGACCAATGAATTATGCAATTCAAATTGTAGGTATATTGTTAAAATTTTCATACCAACTCTTCTTTCCGCCTCTCTAACTGATGTCTCTGCTGTTCCCAGTCTGAGGAACCTGGTAAGAGCCTTTTTATTGAATTTTGACCATAAAGCCTCCTTTGAGCTTCAGCTTTTTGTTTGGCCAAGTTTCTCCTTTTATCACTGGTCCTGAAATATAAAACACAGGAATTCAAATAAGCCCTGATCTTATCCCTGTGAGGAGAATTAGCAGAAGAGGAGACACAGTGGGGATACAAATCAATGTTTTATATATATATGTATATATATATATTCACATACATCATATTCATCTAATCATCCATCAAATATGGGTCTCCATATAGTAAACTGGAGGTTCCTTATTCCCAGGGGTTGTGATGGAATACTCTGAGCAATCTACATTCTTTTGGATTTTCTTGAGATTAAAAGTATATGCTTACAAAATGAACTTTGGGGTATATATGGAGCCATACTATAAGTAAAACATTGTATTAAGAATTGTGCAGGCTTGAAAGACAAGTCTAACACATATATGCCCATGGAGCACTCCATCTGGATGGAGAGAAAAGGCACATCTATGATGTAAACTTCATTAGCATATGTTCAAAATGTTAAGAATTGTATTAAATTCTCTTACTGGAACAACACTAAGAAAAATAAGGAAAATGAATTCCAACTTTCCTTTATTTTTAAGTCTAGAAATTTCTCACTATTCGAACTTTTAAGAAGACAAAAACACCCATAGATTATATCCTGAATTGGTTGGCAAAGACATGAAAAAACATAAGGCCTACTTACATAATAATAGTAAAAGCAAAAAAAATGTATAGGTATACTGTTTGAATAATCTAAAATATCTGATGCACTTGTGTAAGCTAAATAAACAAAAATTTCACTTTCTATATCTCTTCTATTCATTTCTTTTAGGATGATTGAAATGTCAGTTAAATTGAGGCAAATCGTTCTTTGATCAAGCAAAAGAAGGGGCCATATGAAAATTTCTTAACAAGTATATATATCAAAAAAATAGGAAAAAAACAAATTCATGTATCGATCTTTTTTTAATAATGCTTTCCATATAAAGCTACTTCTCAAGTAAGCAACTGCTAAATGCTTAGAACCATTTAAAATAAATAAATTGCTTGGAAGCATCCCCCAACTCTTTTAGAGTTCTTTAAATGATGATTAGAATCAATTGAAATCATAAAATCCCTGGGCTTAAATGACCTCAGAGGTCCTTTAATCCAACACCCTAAACACTGTTTGAACACTTAACAATGGCAGATGACTCACTACTTCATTAAGCAGTTCAATTAAACTTCTAACAAATTTCTTTCATAATGAGCCAAAAGCTTTCCTACAAAACAGCATTTCAAATATTTGAGATCCATGATCACATACACTGCAACCAGCCTAATAATATTCTGTTGATGGAGCAATCCCCTTTCCGAGTATATATTCAAAGGAGTTGAAATCAGGATGCAAAGATACATCTGCACTCCCATGCTCATTACAGCATTATTCACAATAGCCAAGCCATAGAAGCAAACTAAATGTTCATCAACAGATGAATGATAAAAAAAAAATGTGGTATATACATACAATGGAATATTATCCAGCCTTAAAAAAAAAAAAAATTCCTTTTTTAACTCTGTCTTAACAACTACCCTGCCCTGTTAACCCTGTCTTAACAACTACCTCTTTCTTCTGTTTACCCAGGCAGCATGACAGTGGGAAGACCTCTGAACAGAAAGGTAGAAAATCCATGTTTTTGAGGGTTGTTACTTTTTTTAACTTCCTGAATGAACTCTGCTTTAGGTTCTTCTTGTAAGGTGAGGAAGATAATCTAGAGATTTTCCTCAGGTATTCTCCAATTCAACCTTACACTCTATATTGAATAATTATACCAACACTCTAAATTAACTATTTACTGTAGATTCAGAGCATGATATGGAGAAAAGGAAAAGCAGTTTGTAGAGAGGGAAAGATATTTAAAAAGAAAACACTAAATGAGTTTGAAGAATGGAATCAAGAAATTCAAAATATAAAATATGAAAAAATCATAAGCCAATCCCATGTACAAGTGATTGTTCTATGCCAAAAGTGGTGAAAACCTTCTAAATGAGGGAGGAAATACTTTACCTGATGTTTAGTAGCTTTAGCGCATTTAGCAGCACTCCCCTTTTTACATCATAGTCTATTTTCTGATCAGTTCCAAAGCTTGGAGCACGATTAATCTGAAATTTACAAAGAAAACAATGAGAATAGCCAAATGTTGGTAGGTTAATAAACATTCAATACATATTTATTAAACTAATGCAAGATCCCCAACCAACAGAGAAACTCAACAATAAATCTCAAAGCTCTACATGATAGATGGCCCAGTTACCACTGCCACACCTCCTTTTCCCACCACCCTAAGTCAAGGAGTTTCAAGGAACTGACTGCTGTCACCGCCCCCTTCTCCCTGCTGCCTTAGCTCAGGATCTTTGGTAAGCTTTTGTGCCCTCTCCCTCCTCTGCACCCTCTCCAACTCAACACCCTGCGCACTCTAGGTTTTAAGTTTAGGGAAGTTAAAAGTGACTCATCCTGACAAAAAGGTTAGAAGACCAGTATTAACCATAACAAGAATGATGTAACAAAAATAATATGCATGTTACCAATACAGTAATAATTAAACATTTATTTAGCATATAGAAATTATACCCTCTTTTCATGCTTCAGATCTTCTGGATGGATTCATCTATTGCTGCCTAAAAAATAAATTATTTTCTTTCTACCTGGATCAAACAATAAATCATCGATTTTCATTCCCAAAGACACTTACTATATAACTCAGAAGATACCATTAAAGGTAGCTGCAGACTGACCTCTATGAGCTTCTCTAACTGCATTAGGACTCAGGGGAATAAAGGAGCCATCTGTGGGTGTTCTTTCCAACATCATTTCCAGGATTTCATTAAGAGGAAAAATAAGAAGTAACAGTAACTGTATATGCCCTGAAATCCATTATACAATCTACTACCACCTCAAGAGCTGGAGTTTTTGTTTTTGTCTTTCTTGCTATGAAAATGTAACTGGAATAGCAAGTGTTTAAGAAAGTTAATTAATTCAGTTGGCTAGAACACTGCTGAGCTCAAAACTACAGCTTAGCTTCATGACCACCACCTAACCTCACAGCTTATCTCAAAAAAATATGATGCCACTGTCATAGAAGAGGTTTGTCTTATACAATCCCGTTCCACAAGAGACAAAATAATTGACAGTATGCATTTCACAACTGGCAGCTGTAAGAAATATAAATAAGTAGAAGTATGTACATAGAAGCTAAACAGACAACAGAAAGATCACCTGTATTCCCATTACCCAGTATACTGTTATCCATTTGATAAATGGTGTACTGCTAATCATTTGATAAATGATAAATATTTGCTATGCATACATATTTATAATATTTATTTTATCTTCCAAATACATACCTATACTAACAATATTATTCTATAATCCAAGTTTTTCTTTTAACAATATATCATGAAAATCTTTCATGTCATCATTTTGATGCATGGTACTCCATTTATAGAGATATGCCAAAGTATATTATGCTTTTGCTGATCTCTGATTTAGAAGGTGATGGACATATTTCTGCCTATGTGATATGGTCTCAAGGAGAAGGGAACAGCTTGGTAACTGCAAGAACATCCATTTATTCCAGGCAAATTTTAAGAAAGGGAGTTTATTAATCTGCTACTTCAAAACTCTAAGTATTTCCTCTTACAAGTGCGAAGAAAAGGGTACAGTAATGTATTTTATATGGAAAATTTTAACCATTCCATACTGATTCAAATCTCTGCAATTTGTAATACATTAACAATTGTTCTGCTGCTACATGGGACAGGATTATAAAATGAACCAGACATTTAGGAACCAATGACTAAGTGGTTCACTGAAATGTTATCTATCTTTATAGAATTCCTTAGGTGTTCCATTCCAAAATTGCCATCTGGAATTCTACCAGACATATCTGTCCTCTAGGATGGAAGTAACCTCAGACCCTCTCTTACCTATGTCAGAATATTCCCTCTACTACCATAAAAAAGAAATTGGGTCTAAGGAGAAATGTACCCACACAAGATAAACGAATATGTGAAAAGGTAGAAAAAAACTTTTTTCAAGTCACATTTTGGATTTTTCGAAAGTTTTATGATAAAGGTAAAGTAAAAACTAAAGACAGAAGAGACTCTGAAAATTCAGGTTCCATTCAGTCAAAATTCTACTCTGGGGCATCGGGGTGGCACTATCAGTTAAGTGCTCAACTCTTGGCTTTGGCTCAGGTTGTACTCTCTCTCCCTTCCTCCCTTGCCCCTCCCCACTGCCTCTCTCTCACAAATAAATAAATAACTCTTTAAAAAAATATATGCTCTGTGATGTTGATGGCTTCTTTGGTTCTCATTTCCTACCCCAATTCTAGAACAAGCAAAGCTCAGCAAATGTTAGAGTCTTAAAATTCAGTAGCTTGTAAATGCATGCAAAAATGAAAACTACTAGAAAGCAAATTAAATTAATAAATACCATTTATTAACCAACCAAATCATAATTTTACTATCAAAACAAGCACAATCATTTCATGCACATATCAAAGTATCCATAATAGATTCTAGGCTCCCAAATTAGTGCTGTTCCCTTGGCCCAGTAACTTCTCCCCACCTAACCCCCATCTTTCCCAACCCCCAGTCCCCACCACACCTTCCACAGCCTTAAACACCCTGCTCAGGTGTTCCCTCCTCTGCAAAGATTTTTTTAACTGTCAAATACACACTTGTACACAGAGAGATTAATCACTCTATTGCTTGTGCTGGTAACCCTGTTCCCTACTTGTACTTGTAACTATTATCATAAGACACATATCTGAGTCCGCACTCGACCAGGTGGGGGTAAGTATTCTGTCTTCTTGGATCTCCACCCCCTGACACAATGACTTGTTGAAATTAACTCAAGGGTAATTAAATTATTAGCAGCATATTCATATCCTACCCAATTTCCATATTTTTCCCGAAAAAGGTTTCTGTGCTTGAAAATTTCTGCAATTTTGCCACTATGAAAGTACCTGCAATTATTCCAGTTAACTAAAAGTTATCATATTCTCAGATGCACCTTCTATCTTATTCCACTTGATGGTGCCAAAAGGTTTTTAACCAACATATGTTAGACCGACTACAATTGCAGCTGGGAGAAAACACAAAGAAGCAAGATCTAAATAAGATTCTTTTAATTGTTTTAATATAATAAATGTTCATTATCCATAGCTGTTGGTTACTCTAAAGTTTTTGTAATGGTTCTGACTGATCTGGAAATGATGAAGAAATGAATCGAAAATGAAAATATGTTAATGCAAACAATGCTATTTAGCTGTTGATTATTGTCGAGGTTTTTAATGGTTATTGATCTGGACATGATGAAGAAGAGAATAAAGTATGAAGAAACATTAATGCAAACAATGGTGTTTTGAGCCTTTAAAAAAATACAAAATTCAACCATTCAGTCAATTCTGATTTACCAAGATCATACAAAGCTCATTAGACAAATGCTTTTAAAAACAGGTAACTAATTATCTATAGTCCTTATTCCCTGCTCTACTTTTCAGTTCCACCTCAGGCATGTGCCTTCACTTCTTCCCAAACCCATCAAAGATAAAAGACAAGCAGCAGGAGCAGGAAAAAAAAATACAGTTAAGAACAGGAAAGGATAATTGCAGACAAAGTAGGAAACCTAAGGAAGAAAATGTCAGGCCCTAGTAAGATGCAGAGTCAAATGCTTTCATATACATGTAAAGAAGGAAGCAAAAAGATCAGCAAAATTCCTCACATTTATCTTATTTCTAGGATCCAGGCAAGAGCAAAATTTAAACATCTGACATCTGTATTTGATTGGAAATATAATATACATTCCTGACACATAGGAGATTGAACACACACACACACACACACCCCCCATTAGCCCTCAAATTGGAAAAGTATTCTTTCCTAAAAATATACTTTGAATGTCTTGATTATCTATCACTCATTCAATTTGCTTTTTCAAGTTACAGATGGAACTACCAACTTCAAAATCATTAACAAAAAAAGAGATGATCAACTTAAAATGAAAGGTACTTGTTGATTGTACCTTCTATAGCAATATGCTCCAAAATGTAACTCATCTAGTAAACAATGGTGTTTAGGTATGTGCTATTTTCCTGATAAAGTTTCCTAAACACAGTGCTCTGTGCCCATGCGCTCTATGACTCCAGATCAGGGGTCTGAGAGGAAACTGCTGAATGGGGTAGTATAGGACTACTGACTTCTTTTTTTTTTTTTTTAAAGATTTTATTTATTTACTTGACAGAGAAAGACACAGCGAGAGAGGGAACACAAGCAGGGGGAGTGGGAGAGGGAGAAGCAGACTCCCTGCCGAGCAGGGAGCCCGATGTGGGACTCGATCCAGGGACTCCAGGATCATGACCTGAGCCGAAGGCAGTCGCTTAACCAACTGAGCCACCCAGGCGCCCAGGACTACATGACTTCTGAGTTTTCTTCTGAATGTAATAACAAACATGACTGGAAGGAAAGGTACAAAAATCTTAAACAGAGACTATTTTTATTTTTCCCTTATATCATTTCATCTTTTCCTAATATTAAGTGATCTTTTATACTGACAGAAAAATAATGAGGACTCTGACCATACCAGGGACTGGCAGCACACCCAAAGGCACACAGTTAGCAGGCTGGACATGAGGGGAACCCCAGGCGTATTATATGGCCTTCAGGGAGAATCCATGCCAGCTGGGGTAGGAGGTACTGAATACTGATTAGTGAACCAATCGGAGCCTCTCCTTGGAGAGTCTGAATGGGAACCCAATGAAGACAAGGAGGCTGTGGTCCCGAAGCCCAGGCACCCACACAGAGGAAAGACAACATCCAGAAGTCATGAAGTGGTAGAGGCCGTGAGGCTGGGAAAATAGTGGAAGAAGTAGATAACACATCAGTAAAAGCAGATCCACGCATATATTTGAAATTCCTGGCCTAGAAAGTCACTCAACATCAGTTTGGGGAAAGTAATATCAAACACATATTGGTCCAGTCCTGGAACTGTTCTATTCTCTCAATTTTTTGTTCTCTTCCTCCCACATGCTCCATTCAGGCCTCTTTCTGCTCAGTTAACGAGCCAACTGTGCCAAGTACACATTTAAAAAACATTTGTTTTCATGCACAAGAACAGTAGTAACTTCTCTTTCTTCTTAAAAGAAATGCCTTACCTCCAGAAGCCACGGCTTTAGTTTTCTGTCCAACAAGATATCAAATCCCAGGACTTCGAAACAGACACTTTCACTTCCTGGAGGTTGACCAGGTCTGCACATGCGATACGCATGCAGGACATGAGGCTCTGCCACAATCAAAGTCTTTACAACCAACTCCTGCACATACAGTGATTAAGAAAAACAAAAAGTGAAAATGCCTTACAAAACAAGTTTACATATATGGAAATAAGGCCTGGACTCACAAACAGCACGCTGGCCAAGTTCCCAAAGCTCTATGGCATGTGGCCCCGGCCACTACTCCGATTCCACTGCACGCCACTCCTGCCCTGCTCATTGCACTACGGCCACGCTTGCCGGCTTAGGGCCCCGGGTGATAACGGCTCCCCCCTTCTGGAACACGCTTCCCGACAGATACTCCCATGCCCGCCTTGATATTCAGAGAGGCCTTCGCTGACACTGGAGTCAAAAGTAGCCTCCGCCATCCCTTACTGCACCACTTGGTACAATGTAGACTCGGCTGATCTTTTCCCTTTTTTGTTTTTGTGAGGGCCGTGTCCTTGTGCCTATATTAGTTCCTGCCATTTAGGAGATGCTCACAAATATCTGTGAACAAGTAAAATAGGAGTTGATAAATGCGGCTTCCATCTATCATAAGGTCATATGCTAGCCTTCTCAGGAACCATACAGAAGGGTTTAGGAGTGACAGGGAAGAAAAATCCCAAGGAGAGGAAACTATTTCACAAACAGCATAGAACTTCCACTTAGACAAAAGCTGGAAGGGCGGGACAGAATCCAGGAGAGGTGGGCTTCTCGGTGTGCTGCTGATTTGGCATTTCGTAAGGTTGGCCTAAGACGGGAGTCCTGCCGATTACATAAACAGCTATCAACACTTTCTGTGAGGACACACAATACTACCAGAGTGAGTTACTAATGCTCATAAAACCAAAAGTTGGCTTACTGGAGTTTAAGAACAAGTTACGGATTGTGGAAAAGCTGTCTTGCAGGGGCTTCTTTGCTTAGAATATACTGTCTTTTTAAGTCCCCCTCTACGGGTATAGGCAATAGAGCATGGCAGTTAAGAACCTGGCTCTAACATCAGGCTTTCTGAGTTTATTCCTGGCTTTGCTACTCGCTACATGTATAACCTCAGTCACGTTGCTTAAACTTTGTGAGTCTCACTTTCCCCAAAGGTAAAGGGGAAATAGTAACACCTACTGCAAAAGACTGATGTAAGGACAAAATGAGACTCCAATGTAAAACTCTCAGCATAGTGCCTAGAACAGAGTAAACCTTCAATAAGTGTTAACTACTACTACTGTTATAGTCATTCTATCATTCCTCCAGAACCCATCTCCTATGTCAGGTCAGAAACAAACATTCCACTACCTGGTGGGAGCAATATTCACTACATGGGAGAAAAAAATGAGAGACAGAAATTAACCTTGCTGTTACCCAGAATCCCAAACCAGATCATATTTGGGGTAAGTATCAGAGATGCCAGGAGAGGTTGTTCTACAAAATTTTAATCAAAATAAAAAATTGCCAGTAACACTAAAGGATACAAAGATAAGAGCCAAAAAACCACTTCATATAAGTCTTTGGATATATTAGTGAAGTCACAGGAGAATAGGAGAAAAGAGGTTAAAACCTTGGCTAATAAGTGTTTGCATGAAACAACTCAGGCAGGATGGGCAGAGTGAATATTAATGAACCCTGAATTACAAATCTGTGTTTTTTCTACATAAAACACACATCTGTAAGGAATGCAAAGGCAAGACTGCAGCTGTATGTGAAAATCAGGAGTGATAGAACCAAACACGAATCTAATTCCACTAACGCTTTTGAGAACTTCCAACCTAGTGTCATTGCTGTGAAATGTGATTTGTAGATTTGTACATATATGTAAGTATATAAAAAGCATTCAGGGGCGCCTGGGTGGCTCAGTCATTAAGCATCTGCCTTCGGCTCAGGTCATGATCCCAGGGTCCTGGGATTGAGCCCCGCATCAGGCTCCCTGCTCCGTGGGAAGCCTGCTTCTCCCTCTCCCACTCCCCCTGCTTGTGTTCCCTCTCTCGCTGTGTCTCTCTCTGTCAAATAAATAAATTAAATCTTAAAAAAAAAAAAAAGCATTCAGTAAGGATGGTTTTATGAGTGATTACAAAGGTTGTAATCTCTGTGGCTTGATTTTCTATTAATTTCTTATTCATTCTTGACCTCCACAAAAGTACGCATCTCTGTGCTATATAGGGCGTATTACTGTATGTTAGTTTTCATAAAGAGACAGTTCCTTTTTAGAGAAATTACCCCCCCAAAAAAAGTCATTAGGAAAAAAGTCCTAAGTTAAATTCATGAAATTTGCAAACTATGATATTAAGATAAAAATTTACTGATTGACCACCTTCTCTACCTCCTCCTGTTTTTATAATATCTTATTTCATTAACTCATCTTAAACAGATATCTTTATATGCAATTCTTAATAAAGATAAATATAATTATAAAATATGTGCTTGGAAAAGTTAATAACTTATTAAGTATTAAATCATTGCTTATTTGTAGATTGTTATTATACATTTTAACTAATGTAGGCAAGAATGATGCAAAATTTACCCATTTATAGAAGGGATCATAAATGTGTCAGAGCTTAACAGGTGTACACTGCCCATATTGAAGTAATATATGAGAATTATATTTTTGACTCTAACAAAAGGTTCATTTCCAGACCTTCTTATTAACATTAGTCTTACTTCTATGCCTTCTCCTAATTTAATTATGTAGGGAAAGTACCACTTAAAGCCAATTTTTCTCTCTGATTGATTCTCTCTACACATTCTTCACCACGGCAGTCCAAGAAGTTCACCTTTCCACAAGGACCTCTCTGAAGAAGTGAAAAACCAGATGGAAGTGAAAAATTTGGTAAAGAAAAAGGAGTATCACAGGGCATAGAAAACTTTCTTGTTCTCACTGAGCTATTCATCAAATGATCCATTCATTAAATCATCCAGGTGTCATCATGAATGATCTTCCGTCAATGAGCTATTGCCCCAAAATAACAAATTTCACCCCTTCGATGCATCTAACCTGCTATGATAATAAACTATCATTATTAAAATATTTTTTTGAATTTCTGTAAAATTGGCATTGATAGAATAAATAAGTAGATAAATAAACACAGCATTATCGTAATCAAATTTCTTGTTTGGATGTATTTAGGCTATCAGGAAGATAGACTAGAAAGTTAACAAGTTGGTGGGCCTCTTACAAAATCCAGTTGACAAACATTTTTGCTGGAGCCCCTGAATTTCTGAAAAGTTTTGAATGTGTTGCCAATATTTATAAATCAAGAGACTTAGAGCCTCCACTGACAAATTAGAAGAACGAGCCATATTGGGCCCAAAATACCATGGGGCACCAAAAGACTGGGGCTGAGTAGTGTCCACCCCTTCAGATATCTTACGCTTTTCAAACTACCACAGTTCCCAGCACACCCTATTTACTTCTATCCAGACCATTTCACTCCTTTTTACTTGTCTAACACCCAAGGGTCTCTGGATTTACATTCTGTGATATAGAAATAAGGTGTAAAAAATACCAACCAACAAAACAACAGAAGGATAAATATAATGATGCTGATTTTTCTGATTTTCTCAAGAGAACCAAATTCAACTATGAACTTTCGTGTCCATTTTCCATGGTAGATTTACATAAGTTATATAGTATTTGTCCCGAAAGGAGAGCTAAATCATATTGCATAGTCCTATCATATTAAGTCCTCTTCTAACTTTGAATACCATTGTGATACTTCTGCTAAGATTAATAAAGGGTCGTTTTCACCGAGGTTAGCTTCTCAGATCTGCTTCCTTTTCTCTTTACCTTTATCATTTGCAATGCCATCCACTGCCATGGCTTTAATTATCAATCACACCCCAAACATACACTTTTAACTGCCTGCTTGATCTTTCTACCTGAAAAAACATTTTAAGTTCAATAAATCTCCAGTAGAACTCATTATCATAGCCTCATGACCTTTTAACAATTTAGTCCAGGTGTTAATGCCTCCAGAAAGCCCTCCTCCAATCTCCACCCACAGAAAGCTACTATATGTGGTCTTCCTCTACATTCCCACAGAATCCAGGGCATGGCTCTGTTGTTGTATGTGCTTACATTTTATTAACAACTTCTGTGTGGGTCTTTCCTACCAAACTCTAAGTTTTTTGAGGATTGGAGCTGTATCTTATAAAAATCTTCAGATTATCAGTCAGAAACAAGCATATATTATGAGTTCATTAAATGTTTACTGAATGACTGAATGAAATGAATGAATAGAACTCTTTTCCATCACCTATAAAACCAGGCTCTAGATCTTCTCAAAATAAATTCCCTTCTACTCTATTTCAGATAAAGCCAAACCCATTCTCCCTATAATTCCTCCTTAAAACTGCAGAGGAATGTTTGAATATGTCTCCCTGATTTTGGACACTCAGTTAACTTTAATGCTGACCTCACTGTCACCTCTTCTACTGTGGTTCATTTCAGGCCATTCTTTTTACTTAAACTACCTCTAGGTGCCTTCCTTTATCTACTTTTGTTCTGTACTATACCCATTTTCAGATTTATCTTTCAAATTCATAGTCTTTGGCCTTATTACTCTCCTCCCTTAAAGTCTGAAGGGAATGAATCCTTATTGCCTATCAAGCTAAGCCTTGATTTTCAGACCTAAAATTTTGCCTCCACATATCTTTTCAGCCATAAGTCCCCACAAAATTCTCAAAAATACCATATGTGCCAACCTGGGCCACTTATCACTATTTTCATACATCTATGCCTTTACTTATGCTTTTGTTTGCACCTAGAACCCCCTCTCTCCCAACCTAGCAGTAAAAATACTGCTTATCAAGGTCTGTCACAGTTCCCACTTCCTTCATGAAAATAGTTTATTTGCCCAATCTAATGTAATCTGTTCTTTATTTAAAATGCTGATGATCCTTTAAATTAATTTGAGGAAAGACAGTTATAATTGTGAAAATGGTATCATCTTACTGAAATATCACTCCAAAACTTAGCAACATCATGTTGATTTGCTTGTAGGAATTCCGTAAACCACTTGATGGAACGTTTGCTCCCTTTGTTTTCAGTCTCATCCCTTTCAAAACGCTCATTGTGCTTGTTCACAGAGTAGTTTGTTAGATGCATGTATAACTGGGTCTGTAACAAGTAAGAACGAAAGTTATCACTTATGAGACTCTAGAACTATGAGGTTTCACAGAACATAAAGCAACCAAAGATGAAAGACAATTTTAAAGTTTAAAATATACAGATCGACAATTTCATCATGATTTAGATAATTTTCAAATTAAATGGAATGGCACATTTCCAATAAAAGGATTACAAATGTAGTCATCTACAAAGTTACTTTATATATTATTCAAAATATATCTACTATAGAAAGCATTAAAATAATTGCATGAAACTGTGAAATTACACACTGCTAAGCAAGAAAAACACTGTCTGTTTCTGTTAATTTGCTTTTAATGTTTTTAGGGACAGTTCTCACCCAAATTTATTTTGGGAAGAGAATTTTCTGAGAGAGAATTCTATGTTTTTTCAAAGAAAAGTAAAAAATGATATCTCAAGTAAGCAGCATAAATCAAAAGGCAGGACTACCAAACACAACCTCTGCCTCCCACAGGGACTGGGAGGCCACTTGAACTCATTCACAAGACAGAGAGCAATTCGAATCAGCAGACAGAAGCACTACACATGCTGTACAGAGCCTAAATGATTAACAGTAAATTTACAGTACTCCTTACTGGAGCTGTTATGCCTTAGTCTCTTTACACTTTTACATTTGTTGATACTGTTATCCTCAAATAACTTGAAACAGAATCCAAAATTTGAATCCTCTCATAATTGTCAACTAATACACACCTAATGATTCCTTATTAATCTAGCATAAACATTCATCAAACCTATATATCCTACCCTCATGATCCTATTCCCAGAAATTAGAGAGCAATGTTGCATCACAGTGAATATGTACTTCATGTACATGATTACTATTTATGTTTGTTAATAACCAAGTATATTTGTATCATATTTTATTTTCACTGCAGTTACTTAGGTCTACAGTATAAAATCTTTGAAGTAAATGTGCAGAAGTGATCATTTGAGTTACATGTTGTTTACGAACCTATGTGCCCATCACTAACTAAGAATTTATTTTTTCATTCATTCAACAATATTTAAGGAGCACCTACTTACTATCTGCAGAACTGGTAATGGGCACTGTGGATACATAGATAAACAAGATAGACAGAGTCCTTACACTAATGAAACTTAGAAAAAGCTTTAAATTAAGTGATATTTAAAAGAAAGAGCATAAATTTTATGCTTGTCTAATTGTAAGTGCTTGATCTGAAGAAAAAAGAAATTAATCAAACTATAGCATTTCCTAGTTTCCAAAATATAAATCATTTTTCAATTTGAAGAGTTGGAAAAGAATTTATTGAGGAGCTCTCCATTTGGCAGGAATTTCTAAAAATAAATAATAATAGCAGTAATAAAAACTCTAGCTATCCTAGTGAAAAAGTGAGTAAAAAATGGAACTGTGCATTTTTCTTAAAACAGTATCTTTGTAAGTAGGATTGGAAATTCCAGTTTCACATCTACCTCAACAAAAATCCCCTTCTAAGCAGTTCATTGCCAGTTGGACATTGGCCATAAGCAGTGAAGACAGCTATAAACCAAACAGCAACCTGCAAGGAATGAAAAGTATATAACTATTCTCTGCCTTATTTTTTAGCATATAGGCTCAATACAATGAATTGGGTTATACAAAACTTTTCAAAAACTAGCCAACTGCTACACTGGTAGCAAAAAATAAATGGCTATTATATTTCAATGCCTGAAATTCTCTGTCTTATGATCTTCTTATATGTAGCTTACCAATATTTAATTCTTATACATACACACAGCTCTTCACAAAATACATGCTCACTATTTTAAAAATTGGAAATAGGAAGAAACAAATATGCAATAGTATGCCATCCAAAACCAACCAGTGAGAGCATTTTGATTTATTTTTTCCAGCCTTTTTTTCTGAAGCTTACCTTTTACATAACTGTGATCTCACTTTAGATAAAATTTTGTATTTCTTTTCTTTTTTTTTTTTTTTACTCTTTCATATCTTAATCTAGGAATTTGATCGTGGAGTTGAAAAAGGTGAACTTTTAAATTTTAGAGATATATAAGGAACACTGACACTTATATAGGACAAGATCATTCTTTGTACATGTGAACCAAAGACACAAGATTACATGAATCAAAAGCACTTGGCAAAGTGAGACCTAGAGGTTATGTTTCCTGACTCCCAGATTTTCCTTACGATCTCCTAATCCAGCGTATTTAAGCAAATCACATACGTATAATTTAAGATATTAAAATAAATCACTTAAACGAGCTTACAAGTCTTATCCTTTCCTATGTCTTCCCTAACTCTTCTCTCAAAACATGACTATCTGCCTTACAATGTATTATAACCCATTCTTATCCACACCAATTATTTTAATTATATCTAAGAGCTGACAAGTCTCAAATTAGGTCTATAGCTTGGTTCTCTCATCTGAACTCCAGACCTATGCTATACATCCAAATGCTTATAGCACAGATCCATTTGGAGGCTGCACAGGCATGTCAAACCAAACACACCAGCTTCCTGCAAGACCTTTAATAGCCCCTATATTTCCTATCACGGTCAATAATACATCATCCACCCAACTGGCCAATGCCAAAATTCTTGAGTTTTATCCTCAATTTCTCTCTCCCTTTCCCTCGTTCTATAAATCCAACCTGTCAGTATATCAATGTTATCCATGTTACCAAAATATATCTTAAATCTATGTTCTTATTGTTCGTATAGTCCTATTGCTACTACTTCAGATAAGGCCATCTTTCCTCTTACATGTGATTAGACTAGAAAAGAGCTTCTCCCTTATCCTCACTTCTCCCATTCATCTACAACTACATCCATCTCTCACATTCCCCACATACAGACCAGGTGACCTTTTTAAGACAAAAATCTCATTCCTTCTTTCCTTCTTTAAAATCTTTCAATGCTTCCCTTCTTCTTAGGTTAAATTCCAAAATCCTAGACATGGCCTAAAAAGCCCTGAAGGATCTGTCCTCTAGGCTCTTCATCCTCATCTCTGAATACCCACCCCTTCATGGTCTGTATTTAGCCATATTGAGTATGAGTGCTTTCTCCAGACGCGCCATAAGTCTGGGCCATTTTTCTCTATGGACTTCCACCCCACTCCGCCCTGCCCCGACCTGGCTAACCCTCCATTATTCATATTTCACTTTACAAACTCCCTCTCTAAACTTCATCTCCAGCTGGGTTAGACGCCCTTGCTATGGACTGCCATTGCCCCCTCAGTGTCTTAGACCATTACACTTACCATCAGGTATTATAATTGCTTATTTTATTTTCTGCCTCCCCACTAGACTGTTGCTTTTGAGAGGTCAAGCACTGTAGCTGTCTTGGTCACTGTTTTTCCAAAACCAGCACAATGCCTAGAATCCAGTAGAGTTCAAATATTACTTGGTGATTGGATATATTCACACCTTATGACCTTTAAAGAGATGATTCTTTCCTTTATCTTCCTTTCCAGTGAAAACTTTTACAGTTCCCTTGTTCTTCCTTTGCCAGGCTTACAGTATTTTTCATTAATTGAACATAGTAACATTTATGAACAGTCATTATGTAATTTTTAAAATATGACCACTTTTAGGATTTTTTTTAATTTTTATTTATTTATTTAAGACAGAGAGAGAGAGAGAGAGCATGAACAGGGGAGAGGGGCAGAAGCAGGCTCCCCCGCTGAGCAAGGAGCCTGATGTAGGATTCGATCCCGGGACCCTGGGATCATGACCCGAACCAAAGGCAGACACTTAACTGACTGAGCCACCCAGGTGCCGCCTTAAAATATGACCACTTTTAGTGCAGTTAATTGTGTGCATAACATTGGAGAAGAACAATAACCAGGCTTTTGACAAAATGGGAAATAATACTTAATTAAATATAATTTTTACTATAATTAGTAGGTCCAAAAATAGGGTAGAGGTTAACTAAACTTTTAAGTATGGATAATAAAGTTTGTGACTCTCATGATAAATTATCATAATAAATTACAGTTCGACCTTCATAAACCATAAACTGCAGTTATGACTTTCATCAATGAGTTATGGCTGCATAAAGGAAATCTTAATGGAAAAATATCTACAGAAAGTTCCATTTAATAGATTTTAAAATACACACTGAAACTACCAATTTATGTCTCTACTTTACATTTGGTCAATGTAAATTTACCATGTTTTCTTTTGTGCAAAGTGACAAATTAATAACTCTACTTTCTGATAACTCTCACTTTCTCTGTTTCAAATATTTTCTCCCACATCCTACATGTTAAACCATACCTGTCATATAAAGCTTGCTCAAATACCACCTCCTCCATGAGAAGCTAAACATAAACTATCCCTGTACTCAACTCGATGACACTCTGTCTGTACTTCTCAATGAGATATTATTTTTATTTACATTTCTAAATAAATCATTTCCATCCAGGGCCAAAGAACATACACATGTGCTTTGAAATCCAATTCTATATAGGGCCACTGTATACACATGTGTACATGTCATTTCTATGCAAGGCCACTACATACACATGTGCTTTGAAATCCATCCTTGTGCTCACAGCACCCAAAGGGAGTGCCCTCTCCTAATTAGCCTGCTGGAGGAAACACCTTTTTTTTTTTTTTCTAATTTTCACAAATCTCTCTATAAATTAGAAGCAGTCTTGTTTATGTACACAATTCCTGACTATAAAAACCTGGTAAGAGGTACTTTGATTCATATAATCTTTACACACAATGCATGCTCTAAAAAGTACAAGTTGAACAAATGAATAAAACCATATATTCTGTCTGGTATCACTTACCAAATTAGACTCATTAGGTGGAATGTATTTCTCTGTTCCCATTCGCACAAGTCCATCATGGTAGAGAAATATTTTCAGTGGATCACACGATGTCACCAGAATATAAATTCGTAAATCAAACTTGTAACCTTCCATTAGGAAAGGCTTTTCAATGTATTCTTGAACAATCAAATGATCCTGAGATGGAAGTTTGTCACCATTTCTTATCAAAGAAATCCTAAGTTAAAAAAAAAAAAGAATTAAATGACTAATTTGATATGGGGTCAAGATGTTTACAAAGTTACACATAATACTCAAGAGGAAAATGGTGGAGTAGGGAACTCCAAAGTCTGTCCCTCCACAAATGCAATAAACAGCCAAAAAATTGTCAGAATCAACTTTTTTGGAAACCTAGAAACTGACCAAAAGCTTATAACAACCAGGGAACACTTAATCAAAAAAAAAAAGCCTAATCTATGTAAAAGAGCTTTGTGGCATTTTAACTTACTCTGGTCCCATCCCCCAACCTCAACTTATCAATGGCCTTGAACAACAGCCCATGTTCCCAGTACAGGTTCTGGTTCTGGAGGGAGCAGAATAGACCTTATTCTTGTGGTAGTTTTGTTGTTGTTATTGTTGTTGTTTTACCTGTCTGGTGGGCTCCCTGAAGGAACTCAAGGACTGCTCTTATCTTGCCTAATTAGGAACTCTCCTAGTGTTGAGGCAGCTACCTGGGGGGGGGGGGGGGGAACGGTGTTGTTGAAAACATTTAAAGACAAATGCATTAGTTCCTGCTGCCTATGACAACCAATAAAGGTTGGAGAAAACAATATACTAACTAAAAATATTGGGAAGAAAAACTGAAGTATGAGAATCTTTGGGAAATAAAAGCTTTGAAAAGTTCAGACATATTTCTGGAAATCTAGAATGCCATGTGCATGCTCAGGAAACACTTGAAAGGCCCTACCTAAGCTCTTACCTCTGGCTAACCATCAGGCTCTGCACAAGCAGGAAATGAAGAGTAGGGCAGAGTTTTAAACTGCCTAGTAGGGACTGGAGGAGATTATGCTAAGTGAAATAAGTCAAGCAGAGAAAGTCAATTATCATATGGTTTCACTTATTTGCGGAACATAAGGAATAGCTTAATATACTTATTTTGCTTTAAATTTCTAGCTCTTGAAAGAGTAACTACCTTACCATTTTTTTCTCCAAGTCAATTTAGCTCTACCACATCAACTGAGTTTTACCCTCCAACCTTACTCTAAAATTATTATAAATACAAATTTTATGTTTTAGAAAAAATTAGAAAACATTTTTTTTTCTCTGTTTTGTTGTCTCCTATTAAAGTCTTTCAACTGATTTAATTTTTAAATTGAATAACGGAAGCCTGTGGGACAGGGTAAAATGGCTCAATAAGTAGTTCCAAAAAAGCAATAGAGACCCATTTTATTATTTTTTTCATATTCAACCATGAGTGAATGCTCACATTTATTCTTTTTGCCCAATTTTTTTTTTAAACTTTTATATGTTCTGGGTGAAAAATACCTACCCATGACCCATTGCACCATTAGCTGGTTTTACTATAAAAGTTTTCTGCTTTCTTTTTTTCTTCAATTCCTTCATGTAGTTCTGGAATTGCATATATTCAGCAGGAAAGATCCATGTTCGAGGAACAAAGGTATAATCCAGAGGCCGGGACTTGATCATTCTGTAAATTAGAGATAATATGAAAAGTAATTTCTATTCAAACTTTTCTAAATTTTCTTTGTGCTACTAACATCACAAGGATTTAAATTCCCACCAGTTCTTTATTTACTGATTCATTCAACAAATGTCTATAAAGTACATACTATGTGCTAGGCATTATTCTGGACACAGGGGATACATCAGTGAAAAATACAGACAAGATTCTCTGTCCTATGTACTAATTAATATATTGATAGATCATTCGAGTATATACTATATGCTAGGCACTAGAGATATTAAGATAAATTAATATGGTCTCTACCCTAAGGAATTTACATATAGGTTATTAAATACAATGTGGTAAGTGCAATAAAGACATACATGGCAAGGTAACATGTGGAAATAGTCATTAACTCTGCCTCTGGGATGAGAGGTTGGGTAGCAGGAAATAGTTCACTGCCAGGTACCATTCATGTTGCTTCTTTAAAGATAATTTTAAGTCCTCTGAGGCACCCATAAGGAGCAGTTTTGATCAACTTTTACTACACTATTTTTGAAGTTTAACTACTTTTCTGAGAAAACCATGTGAGCCTCTGAGTATACTAGAAATTTTGTTCTGTTTTGTTTTAACATGAACTACATATGCCTATACATGTGGTTTTATGGCTACAATGTATGTCCTGATATTTTTATATTTGCTACTAATTAGGCTGCCTATTTGATACATAACTTAAGGATAAAACTAGGTATAAAAAGTTTACTTTTGATTAATACCAAATATTAACCATTTTGTACATATTGATCCCATATTGATTTTGTACATGATTGATTTTGTACATGTACCTATACATCCCAATAAAAATGAAGAAATTAGAAGAAATATTTTAAAATATTATCTATTAAAAAAAATCTGATTATTTCAAAAAAAGGCCCTTTTAATAAATGTATGCAAGTCTTTTATAGATAAGGAGATATTATCTCCAGATGAGATTGGTAAAACCTAAAATGGGACCACAGAACATGGGGTGCACAGAGGTTGGGCCTACATTCTAAAACTAGGGTATGGAATATATAAGCCACTTGGCCTCCACAACTGCAGGTTCCTATGGTTATCATATTTCAAGTGCTCTTTCAAGAAAACCCTCTAAGAAGGTTATATTTCCACCATGAGAAGGGAAATAATTACCAACTCCACCTGTCAAATCCAGAATAAGCCAATAAGCTAAATAATCTCAATACAAAATAGGCTAACATTGACCGGTTTGGAAAACACACATACACACATATACACAAAGGTAAAGGAAACACAGTAACAGTGCTAATGTCCTTGTTTTTGTTTCCAATACCTTTAAATGTATTTATTATATTTTTAACAATGATATGAAATTAGATCAATTTAAAGTTTTAATTAAAATAATATATTTTAAACTAACCACATATTTATGAATGATACCATTCTTTCACATATATATATGGAAAAAATCCAAGCATGCATATATTCAAGAGAAATACTTTATTCCATTTAGCAATCTAGCACAAATCATTTGATGTAAAAATGTATAGCTTCAAAACAGACATGCAGTCTTAGGAATTTGGAAATAGGGAATAATTTATGCTCATAGCTGTCATGGATTTACTAAATGATATTAAACATGTAATTTAGTTAATTCTATTTTTATATAAATAGGTCATAACTTTCCATCTAATAGAAGATTCCTTTTTCCTTAAGGAAAATTCCAAGGATTCTATAAAAATGAGAAATTGCCTATTTGTAATAGCTACTAATGGGTCTACATTTAACCCTCTTGCCTCTCCCAACCATACCGACTTCTGTTCTCTACAAAGCAGGTAGAATGATCTTTTCAAAATGCAAATATGGTCATTTTAACAGCTTCACCCCCACCCCTCCTCTCCTGTGGAATTTAGGATAAGGACTATAATCCCAACCATTACCGTTCAGCTAATCTCTCCCATTCCCATCAATGTCTCTGTGCTCCAGCTACACCTGGCTTTATTTCAGTATCCTGACTATTCCTGCTGTCTTCCACCATATGACCTCAGACCATACTATTCTTCCTGCCCAGAAAGCTGTTCTCTACCATTTTCACCGATAAACTCCTACTCAGCATTCATATTTAGGCTTCCACATCACATCCTCAGGGAAACTCTCCAATGCCTCCCTCAGCCAGAAGTCCTTCACTGTGTGCTGATTTACAACTATGTACCTCTACTTCATTGCACTTATCACAGTTGCAACCCAAAGTTGTAAAAGCCAAAAATGTGATTTTGATCACCTCATGTGCCCAAAGGCCAGCACACTGCCCAGCATATAATAGATATTTAATAAATATGTTAGATGAAAGTAAATGATTTCAATGAAACACATGTCCAAAACTTTACAGAGGGAATTCCCTTTCCTCTGAAGTCTGTTCTTCCCATAACCCTGTGTTACTAAATTGCCCCACCTACACGATCTCCTAAGCCATCTTGGACACTGCTCTCCTCCTCCCCTTTGAGTCTCACATCACAGCAGCTTTCCAGTCCTGTCAATTCTATCTCTTCCCTATTTTCCAGAAGTATTTTCTCTACCCCATTCCCACTATCTCTCTCCTCTGGTTTATCAGATGTTGACAATCACCTCCTTCAGGGCTTCCTCCTTCTTCCTACCTTCTTTGAATCCGTTATCTACAGGCCCACCGAGAGTATCAAAAACAACATTTCTCTGCTTAAACCCATTAAAAAAGTTCTCCTTTCTCTCAGGATAAACAGAAATATTTGCTGCATAAAGAGATTAAAGAATCAATGATTAAATGATTGAATAAAACATAGTAACATGGTGTACCCAGCCTGGCCTTTGCATTTATCTGCAGCATCATCTCAGACTGAGCCTCCTGGCACCCTACAAAACCACAGAAACTGCTTAGTAGTTCCCCAAACATATCATATTGGTTTAAGTCTCCATACAGTTTCTCCCACTGTTGTCTTTGCCTATAGTCTCCTTGCCTTCTTCTCAAAGGGTGAACTCCTATACACTTTTCGATATCCATTTTGCATTTGAATTCTCCAGAAAACCATCTGGGCCCTCCTAGAAATGACCTCTGTCATCATCCTTGTCACAGCCATACACTGACTCTCCCCTAATGTGGTACCATCAAACTGTATTATATGTATCACTCTTTCTCCCTTACTAAAATTTGAGTTCTAGGCAGGGACCAGGCCTTCTTTGTCTTGTTTACTTGTTAGCAGTCTCTAGTCTATAGTAGACACACAAAAAATATTTGTTGAGTGAGTGGGTGTGTAAACTTTCACATGATGCATATAAATATTCAGCTGCATACCAAGTTTACTAACCTTTCTCTGTTTGAGTTTTCTTTTTTAAAAATTTTCTCAAATTATCACTCAACTTCCTTAAACTAAAAAAACCCTAATCCACAGAAATATAAATTGCATAAAATTTCTGCAGTTCATTTGGTATAACACTTGAGAAACTGTGAACATTTTTTCCCATAAAAGCAGACTGTTACTCCAAAAAGTGGTCTCTTCAGAGGTAAATACACATACACATATATCCCTGGGTAGGGACATACACATGTGTCTATGTCTATGTGAGTGCACAAATGCACCTCTAGTGTCTGGCACACATCAGATGCTCAATAACATACAGATGCTCAATAACCAGGATATGAACATACACGTACACACACAGTGTATTATGTTGCTAAATTGCAGTAAAAAAGAAGCCTGAGATTCTGGAGACCAGGATTCTGCTCCAGCTCTGCTATTAACTATTTGTTTGACTTGTGCAAGATACTCATTTCTCTGATTCTAAGTTACCTCCTCTGCAAAATGAAGGAAGAACCAGGAAACTTCTAAGACCTGCTAGCTCTAAAATTCTATCTCTTCCATCAAAATATCATTTCAAATCAATGTAACCTGGTGAAAGATACACTATAATATTCAAAACAAACTTTAAGAAGGTCTTCTCTATTATAAGAAAATGAAGATTACTTGGTCATATTTCTTGCTAAGAAATCCTTTCGACAGATCTCCCCCATTCCTGGAAAATGGTTGATCCTCTGAAAAATACAAAGGTATTTAATATTTAATTTAATATTCTCATGGACTTAATGAATATATTCATTTATACTATAATAGAGTTATGTCCATCCTCTGAGTTTAATGTTTTAAAAAAAACTATTAATGTAAAACATTTAAAATTAAATGACTTATAATGACTTTATAGGATTAAAGAATCTATAATAATCAAAGAATAAAATCGCAAATTTTTTAAGAAATTAGAAAATGGTGTTTACACAGATATTAAAGTTACAATTTTCTGTGTTGAGTAACTGGTGATTCAATGTCCAAATTATTTCTAGTATTCTATATTTACTATATTCATACAGATAAGCATTGTAGAAATACTGGCAAAAATGACCTTGTTTGTTTCCTATAGTCAATTTTGTATTACACTCTACACTGACAAACTATACAAAATGTCGATTGTCTAAAATTCTGTGTATTTGGCTTTTTAGTTTGATGTCTCTTTTTTAATATGTTTGTTTGACAGTCTAAAAATAAATGAAGCCAGGTTACACATAGCAGACATTACAAGGTATTTCCACTTCCTGATCTCTCTGTGCAATCTATTCCATGTCACTCGTCTTTAAGCATAATGCAAAACACCCATGTAGGAAGCGTTTTCTCCTATTAATTCTTCCTTAAAGATGGAAAGAGGTTAAAAGTTAGATTGGAAGGAATTCAGGCTTTTATGCAAAGAGTGAGTACAACCGGACAGCAACAAAACAGGCTATTTAGGTAAGTTAGAACTGAAATTTAATATGTCCACACATTAAGAACCCTAAGTAAAATTATAATGGAATTCATATAACTCTCCTAAAACCAATAATTGGTCATGATTAATCCCCACCTGGTAATTCTGCAGCTCTGCAATCTTCTCCTGCTGAACCGCAGAATCACACCATATAAGGTTACTTGTTTCATCCTCATCTGGAGTTTTCATAAATCCCATTTCATCTATTACTAAACGAACTGCAAATAAATGATTAAGTGAAATGAAAATTAAAATACTACTGAAATATATTCATTGTGGAAACATTTTTGATACATTTAAATTTTATCTCACAGTATTTCATTTGCAAAATATCCATTAGTTACAGCATACCCTTATTTTTAGTTACAACAATTTATCTAGGGCCAAATTATACTCACAGTAACAGAGAACTGCTTTTAAGTTGCACTCAAAATCCTTGGTTTCAACCCTCTGAGATTTAGCAGGTACACAACACTGCTCAAGAGTTCAGTGATTATTCATGGCCCAGGGAAAACATACACACAGCTGAGACAACACCTCTACTCAGGAAAATGTACTTCATGGCTTTTTTTGTGACCTTGGGCTAAAAGGGAAAAGGTAAAAATAGTCCCCGATCATTAGACCTATCCTATACTTTCCACCTTCCCAGTTCAAATTATTTTTAGCAGTTAAAACCAAGTCAGCTATGTTGACTCAGTATATGAAATAATGAAGCAGAATTCACAGTAGAGATCTGGAAACTGGCCCTCCTATCTGCTCCTAACCCTTTAATCCTATTGAAAAAATTTATGCTTGGAAGAATGCTTGTTTTTCAGTACAAACTATTTATATGCTCCCCTCTGATTAACATACTAACATTTGTCTTCCAATGAATTTCAAGTTTGGAATAAAGATAAGCAAAATATTTAGGATAAATTTTGGGTTCCAACAGAATTCTGAGTCTTTTTTTTTTATAAAATATTTTTTTATTTTGGGGCGCCTGGGTGGCTCAGTCGTTGAGCATCTGCCTTCGGCTCGGGTCGTGATCCCGGGGTCCTGGGATCGAGCCCTGCGTCGGGCTCCCTGCTCTGCGGGAGGCCTGCTTCTCCCTCTCCCACTCCCCCTGCTTGTGTTCCTGCTCTCACTATGTCTCTCTCTCTCTCAAATAGATGAATAAAATCTTTAAAAAAAAATAAATAAATATTTTTTTATTTTATTTTATTGTGTTGTGTTAATCACCATACATTACATCATTAGTTTTTTTTTTATTATGTTATGTTAATCACTACACATTACATCATTAGTTTTTGATGTAGTGTGCCATGATTCATTGTTTGCGTATAAACACCCAGTGCTCCATGCGGTACGTGCCCTCTTTAATACCCATCACCAGGCTAATCCATCCCCCCACCCCCTCCCCTCTAGAACCCTCAGTTTGTTTCTCAGAGTCCATAGTCTCTCATGGTTCGTCTCTCCCCTCCGATTTCCCCCCCTTCATTTTTCCCTCCCTGCTATCTTTTTTTTTTTTTAATATATAATGTATTATTTGTTTCAGAGGTACAGGTCTGTGATTCAACAGTCTTACACAATTCACAGCACTCACAGTAGTACATACCCTCCCCAGTGTCTATCACCCAGCCACCCCATCCCTCCCACCTCCCACCCCCTGCCACTCGGGCAACCCTGTTTGTTTCCTGAGATTAAGAATTCCTCATATCGGGGCGCCTGGGTGGCTCAGTCGTTAAGCGTCTGCCTTCGGCTCAGGTCAGGATCCCAGGGTCCTGGGATTGAGCCCCGCATGGGCTCCGTGCTCGGTGGGAAGCCTGCTCTCCCTCTCCCACTCCCCCGGCTTGTGTTCCCTCTCTCGCTGCCTCTCTCTCTGTCAAATAAATAAATAAAATCTTTAAAAAAAAAAAAAAGAATTCCTCATATCAGTGAGATCATACGAGTCTTAATAGAAAGGTGTAACTATATAGCAGCACTTCAATGTTTTATTTTTAAATGGTTTCCTTTTACTGTATACCCTACATATGAGGAGAAATGGTAAGAGGGGATCAACTGTCTGAATTTACTTGGCTCACGTATAAAAGTGATGAGAGACACTTGTCAGTCTCAAGTCCTAGAGACTCTTGATGGCTTTTTGGCTGAGGAGAAAGAAAGGACTTTTTATGCAACGGTTCCTAGCACCAGACATCAAAGAAGAGAACAGTGATTGGAGGTGCGTGATGCTGGGGTTGGGGAGGAATGCGGAGCTGAAGTTGCCATTTTCCATGAGAGGCTCGGGAAAACTTGGGGCTGTTCTGAAGGTCCGGGTGACAATGTACAAAGTAAGAGTTGGGGGAAGGGCTGTTCTCTTGTCTGCCCCAGACCACCATGCAGCTTTGGTGACCTGAGGGCTTGGGACCTGCCGTGCCACCTAGGGCTCACAGGAAGGACAAGGGCCATAGCCACCCAGCCCGGGAGACTGCTTTACCTCACTCATAAGCAGAAAATAATAATGAGGCCAGAATAGCAGCTCAAGAGCAGACTTGTTCCTGAGTTCAGGAGAGACGTTGTCTGGGGCTGCTCAGAAATAACCAAGAAGACCTTAAAGAGAGAAATGGAACTGGTGGCAGTTACAGAGGGAGGGAGTATAATGAGCTACTACAATGTGGTTATGAATGTGTACATGAACCAGTGAGGCTGGGAACATTCAGGTTATATAACAATAGTGGAAAAGATCCATTCTTTCCTTAGATTCACAAAAGAAAATCTGTAAGGTCAGTCATATATAAATCTCTTTTATTATGAAATTCAAAGCTTGAAGAGCTAACAAAGTTGAACTTCAAAGAAAAATACAATGCCGCGTACTAAAATGTCACTTTTTTCAGGTAAGCTATTTAATCAAATTTTTATTTGAACTGAAATTTTAGAAATCAATTGGAATCTTTTAAGGATATCATCCTCCACCGCACGGAAAAGAAATCCGTTTAATGCGTCAGCTCCAAATAGAAAGCTGTTGACAGCTAAAGCCTAACTCCACGCCTTTAAATGCTGATATTTTAGGAGCTCTCTTTTAAAAGGGGGGTGAAATACTTGCCTCCATACTGAATTTCTACCAAACCAAACGCCTCATTGGTAAAATAGAGATAACCATATGAACCATTTCCTCACGTTTCCCTTTGCATACTTACATACCCCGCTCTCTGATCTTTCTCGTCCGCATTTAATAAAAATTAACAAAAATACATTCCTCACAATTTGTCCTATGATCTTTTGCCTTGACCCACAGAGCTCTCAAAGGCTGTTCAGGAGTTTTAAAAACAGGAATCCATGCAACTCTGAATTTTAGATACAGAAGAAACATTTGTGTTTCTCATTTTAAATTCCAATTCACATTTTATATAGGCAATATGATATAGTAAAAAGAAAACTGAATTGGAAACAAATGAATTCAGGTTCAAGTTCCACTTTTGCCATCTGTGTGAACTTGGTAAGTTGCTAACTCTGGACTTGTTTCTTCAACTTTGCTATAAAGGATGTATAAAAAATAATGTGGAATTTCATAATGTAATAATTATAGAACTACTGAGAGAATGTACTTCATTATTCCACAACATGTCTTCATAAGAAACTATTAGAGAAATTTCTCTCAAGACTCAGGAATACAGAAGTCATATGTGCTTTGAATAACCAGTATGATTTTATCTTCTGGGCACTGTGCATCCTATAACTGATTATGATTTAATATTTGCTTTGGTTGCTAGGAAGCTCTGAGTTAAATCCATGTCCATCTCTAACTATAGAGGGTCTCATAGTATGTATTTTGGATTCTTGCCAGCCACAAGATTCATCTTATTTTACTATCTTTATTTTTCCATGTTTATTTTCTTATGGCTATAAGCCACTTCAAATTCACCTCACTATTAGAGTGAGGAAAGGCAAGGAAAAGAGAGGAAGGGAGTAATGCAGCTTATTTTACAGGGTTATTTGGAAGATTAAATGAGATACTGCATGTGGAAATGTTTGGTCAATGGTTATAAAAATATTACTATTAAAACTACAGCAAAGTATTCTACATGAAGAAACAGGCAACACCAGGGCAAAAACACAGGTGTGCTGACTATGGCTTAAGTGTATTTTCATTATGTAATTCAAACTGTCAAGAGAGCAGGAATTAAATTATAAGAAGTAAGCTGTTGCATATCACTTGCTTAAATAAGAGAGAGGCAAGGTAGCACTTTCTCCTTGACACATGGCCAATTCTCTCTTTTCCTTCCCCATACTTGGCTCTGTGTTCTCCCAACAGTCCCTGATCCAAGGACTGAGCCAGGAATTCTGTTAAACACCACGGCGCAGGTTCAGCAAGGAGGTAGGAATCAGTATAAAGAATGCTAAGGCAACTTCAGCCCTGGGAAAACTTCCTGGGAAAGTGAGAGGGAAGTGAACTGAAACACTCTCCTATAGATCAAGGTTCCTTATGAACCCCACCAGAACCTTAAAAGTAAGAGGATAAGTTAACACCAACCATCAATCACTTTAACAATGGTCACCTTAGTCTTGTTTCTAGAAAACATGCTGCAAATAAACCCTGAATCTTTTGCATCTCACCCTCCCATGCTAACTTGCTTCAAGTCCCCGCCTCTGAGGACCACTTGTTCGAACAGAGTCTCGGGGCACCTCAATTCCAATGAAGAATTCCACTGATTGCCCAAGAACTTTGGTGAATTACTGTAAATGGAAATGAGACTCTCAAAGATGAATAAGGGTAAGAATAATTAACATCCTTGAACTTCGTATGATTTTCCTTAACTCTTTTATTTTTTAAAGATTTTATTTATTTATTTGACAGAGAGAGACACAGCGAGAGAGGGAACACAAGCAGGGGGAGTGGGAGAGGGAGAAGCAGGCTTCCCGCTGAGCAGGGAGCCCGATGCGGGGCTCCATCCCAGGACCCTGGAATCATGACCTAAGCCGAAGGCAGGCGCTTAAGGACTGAGCCACCCAGGCGCCCCTTTCCTTAACTCTCTTAAAGCAAAATGGCTAAGACGAAGATTAGTTGAGTATTTCTGGTATTTGTTAAGAGTTCTGCAATGCTAGGCAAGTGTATCTTAATTTAAAACAATTCTTCTTCTTATCTATTCTCTATACCACAGATACTGCTTATACATTAAAACCGGAATTTCATTAATAAAAAGCAACAGCGTCATCAAAACAATTTTTTAAAACACAGAGAAATGTGTTTCTACTCTCTTCCTGAAGTCAGTCATTGTTTAATAAAAATCTCAAATTTTGTACTTTTTTAATTTTACATCTAACATTTTAATCTGTTTAATGTTTACTTCATACTTGATTTAAAAAATAAGTATTAACCAAAATCACATATATATAATACCATCCCATGAGTAGCTAAAGCTTTTAGTTTACATTGATGTTTTTGTTTATTAACATGTTAAATCTCATAAAAAAAGAACAATTTATAGAAGGCATTTAAAAATCAATTACACAAAAGATATCTCCCTGAATTTAGTCTTTCCAACAGTGAGGAAAACCTCATGATTCTGAGGAGACCCACCAATTTCAAACTTTGTCCCGGCAACATTTGCTGTAATGGTTCCCTTCTTTTTCTTCTTTCGGATTTTCCTTTTCATTGTGCTTTGATAAGGCAATTCTGTATTCAGATCCAGGGGAGAGGGTCCCTGAATAACTTTAAAAGAAATGTAAACCAATCAGATATCACTAAAATAACAAAAATTCCATAGCAGAGAACACGGATGCCCCACCACAAAAAAAAAAAAAAAAAGTAAAACTATAAATTCTGGTTCTTTAAGAATCCTCAATTAATTTTTGATTCTTAGAAAAAATTCTCAGTGAGGATGTATAATAACGTGACTACATCAATCCGCTTACCTCTTTCTTGAGGCAAAGACGGCATTATTGCCTGCGCCTGGTACAGTGTGTGCTGTTATACCAAGCTCTCAGGAAATCTGGAAGGCCTGCATTCGTCTAAGTAGGATATGGCTCCAAGTCACTGCAAGTTCCTATCATATTATCTTGGTGGAATCCTCAGATTTCAGGACACTGAAGTTATGGGATGAGAAAGTACCTGTAGGGATTTTTAAAACAAAGTCATTTAGAAGACAACTTCTATGAAATGTTTCTGTTCTTTTTAAAAGTCAAGTGAAGGTGAAAGTTAATGTATTCTATCAACAAATATTTGTTAACTTACTAAACCGTATGCAAAATGCCAAGTGATAGTTCCCTGTCCTAAAAAGTGCACAGGGTAGAAGAGGAGATTTTATTTCAGTCACATGTCATATTTACACACAATAAATAACGTGCCATACACCAACAATAACCATCTATTGAACACAACTATCGTGGGCCACTTAAGCCACTTAATATTTCAACAAAACCATGAGGCAGAAGCTTTTATCCCTGTCTTACTGTTAAGTAAACTGATCTCAGAAAGGACAAATCTTTACACAACAAGTGACAAATTAAAATTAACATCTCTCTGATGTCAAAGTCAGTGCCCTTAACTAGGACTCCACACAACCTTCAACCCAATGTCTGACACTTAGGTGCAGCATTACTTTTCTTACGACAGTGAAGTAGGTGCCAGGACAGAGATCACATACCAGAAGAATACAGAGAAAAGGGATTTCTCATTAAGGAGGGGGGCAGCAGTCGGCAGGGAGGAAGGTGACGACCTCATAAAGTAGACCACATTTGAATTGTGCCTTAAAAAATGAAAACAATTTTGTTATTACAACGAGCTTATTTGGGCACACAGAGGAATGCTATAAACATTTTTTAATGAACTAATTTGATTTGGCTACACCGCAGCATGGCCTATATTACACCTGTATTTTCACTGTGTATGTATGAACCTAGGTATTCATGCCCTGACTATACTATACTTCCCAGTCTATACTATCAATTTTCTAATTTCTCCCTTCACAATGTAAGAATCTCTGAGTTCTTGTAAAATTGTCTCTAAACACATTGAAAAATTATAAAACCTATTATGATAAACAAAGGTATGGTATCAAAACCTTTATCAGGAGATTATTAGGTTTATCAGAAATTCAGCTACATAAAATGTGACTCTTATATACATCACATCCAATAGTCATTATTAATAATAAGATTCATTATTAAAGAAAATTTAGAACTTAGTTTGTTCTCAGGTACCATTTTTAGTAGAATAGTTATCTAGAATAATTCAATCTGAAAGCTAGGAAACTATTATTTATTACAGACCAACTGTGGGCAGGCACTGTTAAGAATCTAAAATATCTTACCTCATTAACAAACCTGGAATTTAGATATCATTTCTGCAATTTTCCATATGTGGAAATTAAGGCTAAATAAGTTAAATAAGCCAAGGTAACAGTTTATAAAATAGAAAACCTAGGCTTTGAACCCCATTCTGTCCAGTTGTCCATACTATTCACAAAGCCCCACTATTTTCAGACACTGTGCTAATATGCTATATAGACGTAAAAAAAAAAAAAAATTGGCAACCCAATTGCAGTACAAGCTGCAAGATATGGGCGTATTGTGGGAAATCACAATACTTCAAACCAAACAGAGAAATCACGATAAACATCCCTAGCCTGATCTCAGCTCCCAGTTCCAAGCTGGAAATAGACTGGATTGCTTTTCAGAATAAAGAAAGGAGTGGTCTGAAGTTCAGTGTGATTTCTTTCTGGAAGCTCTCTGATACCTCAGGGAGGTAACTATTTGGGTTTACAAGTCCCTGTCCAACATCTTGTTACTGGAGTAAACAAAGATCCTCTTATGGTAACAGAGTACATATTACATTTAAAGTAGGTGACAAAGTCAACAAGAGTGTGAGACAATGTCTGCCTAACTATACTGACAATAAGTTAGTAGTTGTTACAGGCTCTAAAAGCAGATTGTTAATTTCTGACTTAAATAATGAGCCAAACTACTCTGATTAGTATAAAGCTCAAAACAAGAACTGTTAACTCTTCCCCCACCACACAGGAATTTAAAGGCCTTAAATTTAGTCTATCCATATATAGGCCTTATTTAATTTCTACCATCCCAATTCTAATCATTTCACTTTATTCTTAGTGAGAGACATGAGAGGACAGACTGATCACACCGCTTAAATGAGCCATGGTTACCTACTTTTCAGAAGCACACAGCATGTTTCAGTTACCTCCGAAATACTTTAGCCAAGGGTTTCTTAAGCGTGGCTGCAAAGTAGAATCACTTGAGGAACTTCTGAAAATCCTGGTGCCCAGGCCACACCCTAAACCCCGGTGGGGCCCAAGTATCAGCATGTTTTAAGCTCTCTCTCATGATACATGACTATATCATGCAGCCAAGATTGACAACCTCTGCTCTAAGCACATGGTGACACTGAATCAAATAATATAACAGCCACATATCAGAAAAAAGTAAAACAAAGAAAAAAACTTTGGAACCTATCTAAAAAAAGTCCAAATATTTAGGTAAAAATCATCCATTAAAATCCTCATTTCTATAGAAGTTCAAGTAAACAAATTTGGAAAAAAAAGAATTAGACAATCAGCAGAAACTGATTTCTAAGACAAATAAGCCATTTTATTTGGCAAATAAAGAAGCCATTTCCAAAAAAAATCAATTTCCCAAAATGTCAAGCAAATGGGAACCTTAAATGTAGAAGCTCAAGTGCTACCATGCAAAACAATAGATACATAAGATGAAAACCAAAAAATTGTAATTCCAATACATTTGTGTTGGAGTGCTCTTTCTTCCCAGTTCTTCCCATTGAATTGCAGCCCATCACTTAAAATCCAGAAAAATTTCCACTTTTCTCTTAAAACTTCCTCTGATTATGTTTGAAGAAATTCATTTCTCCCTCTTCAGGTCTATCACAGAGGCCATTATTTGTACCCCTATCATATCACTAACCACAAACTAGGAAGGTAAACTCTGTGAAGACAAGTGGTTTTCTTCTATCTTGTTCACTCCTCTGCTCCCAGAGCTTAGAATATTGCCTGACATAATGCTAAATAAGCACTTGTTCATGATGCCGGCTGGGAGTAACCAGAGGTGGTCATGGAGCTCTGAGAAGCAAATACGTATCATTTACAAAGATTATTTTCACATTTTCAAGTGAAAAAAAGCAAAGTACATAAAAGTTTACATTTGGGTAAAATAACAGAAGAATATGTGGAATATATGCAGTGAGTAGTGGAGGCCTGTTGTGGCTGGGGGCAGAGCTCATGGAGACTTAATTTTATGTACAACCTTTACTATCTTGTGCATGTATTACCTATTTAAAAAGTAAAAAACATGCGATAAAAGTTTGTTACAACAATACCATATTAATAACAAAACCCATCAAACTTTGTATTTCATTTATTTTCCTTAAAGATTTATTTATTTGAGAGAGAGAGAGCATGCACGCACGTGAGCATGAGCTGGGGTGGGGGTAGCAGAAGGAGAGGGAGAGAAGCAGACTCCCCACTGAGCACAGAGCCCCACATTCGATCTCAAGACACTGAGATCATGACCTGAGCTGAAATCAAGAGCTGGACACTCAACCGACTGACACCCAGACACCCTAAACTTTGTATTTTATTTAGATGAAAGTATAATATGGTAGAAAGAGCACTGGACAAGAGGTCAATTTACATTCTTATCCTTTACTCTGACACTTACCAGGCAGAAGACTTAATTTCTTAATGTGCAAAAGGAAGAAACTGATTTTTCCCAGCCTTACAGTCTAAAATGCCAACCAATGAAGATAGCATTGGTGGTATCTTTGAAACAACAAGATGAACACAAAACATCTTTTGTGTAAATTACACAAGAGAAACTCAGACCTTCCCAACAATCCCCAAAAATCCATGCCCCAGTGAATGCTACATAAAATGGGTTCTTCATATATATTGGTGAAAGTTTAGCTTACCATAGATTACTAAAATAATCTTCATTAAAGGTCAATGGAAACCAAAATTAGTGTTAAGTTGAAAATACATTAAATAATATTAAATAAAAATTTAATAAAAAGCTGTTTTATGGTGAGGAGAGGGAAGGAGACAGAAATAGATATAAACCAGTACCTACTGTGTACTAAGTATTTTCACATAACTTTGTGTGTATTTAGCCCACCCAATAAATGCCCCAGTATGTTTTATTCTAATTTTACATATAGGAAAATGTAGACTTCATGGCTAAGTAACTTGCCCAAAGTCACACCTAATAGGTGACAATGAAGTGGCTTGTCTCTAAATTCCATGACATTTCCCACTTTGTATGCTACCTTCAAAATTCAGTCTTTAAATATGACATATTGAAAATTTCACAAAGAAGCTTAATTCTGCTTGACTGGAGCTATTTTAAAAGCTAGGGAATGAGAGCAAGAGAAACAAGCTGTGGTTTCAAATGTAGTTGAGATCACAAAGTTACATCAGATTTAATCTCTCTTTTCAGAACACCAAGGCAGCTATCCATATTCAGACTGTTTTCTGCTTTTTTCCTTCATGTAGATACTACACTTCAACAAATACTTTTATATATCAGTGTCTATTCTCAGTGAATGAAAGAGACAACAATTTTCTTTGTGGTGCTTGCATTCTAGTGCGGGAGAGACAAACAATAACAGCGAACATATTAAGTAAACTCTAGAAAATGCTAAGTACTGTGGAGGGAGGGAGCACAGCTGGTTAGGAGATCAAGAGTGTGTGGGGAAAGGAAGGAGAAGGGTTGCAATTTTAAATACAGAATCCAGATAGTCCTCATGGGGAAGGTGATATTTGAAGGGGAGTAATGACCTGTTGTCACAAGTGGAGTTGATAAAAATCTGATGCGTATGTGTACATATGTGCATGAAAGCATGTGTGATGGGGAGGGAATGGGGAAACATTTCTGTGGCAGTGAGCACTCTTAAAGCCCTCCAATATGGTTCTTTTTCCTAAATCCTGGTGTTCCTCGGTATTTATTTTCTACATTGACTTTTAAATTACTATTTTCACACTGACAAGGGGAACAAACACGTTTCACAGTGTGTATAACTAGCTTTATATACTTTTGATAGTGTATCACTCTTCTGATGGACAGGGAAAGAGGAGGGGCAGAGAGATCCCAACCCCTCCCTCCACTTTGTGTCCCCAGTACTGATATTAAATTTTCACACACTGCTGATGACTCTCTTTGGTTCTTGTCTCCCAGCATCATAGTTCTTGGCATCTGAATTACTCCCATCCCCCTTCCATACTCGCTATCCTATTGTATGACTTTTCAGTTCTCAAAACCCATCAAGGAGAATCTGTTTTAGGACAGGCTACATTTCACGGCAATAATAAACATCCCCCAAATCTCAGGAGCTTAAAGTACCTAAGGTCTATTTCTTAATCATGCTACATACCAACCAGGGATGCTCTGCATTTCAGTCACATAGGAACCCAAGCTGTTAGAGCAGCCATCACCCTAAAACAGTCACTGCGCCAGAGGGAAAGAGTTTTGGAGGATCTTGTATAGATAGGCAACTAATGACACACAAAATTTCTACTCACAAGTTAATGGCCTAAATAAGTCATAAATAAGTTGACCCCTGCCAACAAGAATCATACCATATGACCAACAGGAATAAAAAAGCTAGGAGGCGCCTAGGTAGCTCAGTCAGTTAAGCATCCAACTCTTGATTTTGGCTCAGGTCATGATCTCAGGGTCGTGAGATTGAGCCCCGTGTGGGGATCCATTCTGGGCATAGAGCCTGCTTAAGATGCTCTCTCTCCCTCTCCCTTTGCCCCTCCCCTCACCTCATAAAGGAATGAAAGCCAGTAAGTAACACGAACAACTATTACCCATCAGAGACCCCAACCAATTAATCACTCCCTATTTGAACCTTGCCACCTACCCCTGGACACTATTTTCTCGTTCTCCATAGCTCCACTTTATAGTATTCTCCTCTGACTGGGGGAAAAAAAAAAGTGCTGAGACTTGTACTGAGCTCCGTCTGCCCCTTGATTTTATACAATGGATTATTAAACTTCTCCATCCTTAGCTGCTATGGACTGTAATAACACCGATGAGGAAAAGGAAGAACACAAGTAAGTAAAGGGGAAGGATGGGGTTGATGCAGTCACTTAATATAAAACATACTATGTGCCCAGGCACTCTTCTAGGTTTTTCCATATAAAACTCTGATCTTCACAACCCTAAAATGTGCCCTCTTATTATTATCCACATAAATAGTTGTCTAAAGAAAAGAGGTATAATGAACAATGACATTGAAACACAAGGTATAAGAAAATTTTTAAATGTTAATTCTGCAAATCTGCCTCAAAATAATCCTCTCTGCATTTCTAAACTGTAATTATCTGATGAAAGATGTTTCTACTATTGCTTCAAAATAATTGAAAAATAATAAATATAGCAAAAATTATATACAATTAAGCTTTTACTTTGGGGAAAAAACACTCTCCACACATATAGTGTATTACTGGAGAGAGGTTATTGCAAGTTGCGGTCAGAAATCTATTACTTCATGAAAATTATCAAAATGAGGCAGTTATTTTTTTGCGTGTAAAGAAGGTAGTATTTCCAGACATCAAGTCATGAATACAATTTTGCCTATTGTTGCGCTGTAACACATCATTAAATTTCAGCACTTGGTTCCCAAACCAAATTTTATATATATTTTTATTTTCAAAGAGATAGTGATTTTCCTTAAGTACAAGTAAGAAAAGGAAAGTAAGTGAAACATGTGCCAATGTTTAAACGTTAAAATCTGAAATGTTTCTTATTTGATATTATCAGGATTGGATTTAATGTGAGCTCTAGACCAGGGGCTTCTCAAACTTAATGTGCGTGCCAATCATGTGGGAATATTGTCGAAGCTCAGATTCTGATTCATTAGTTCTGCGGTGGGGCCTGTGAGTCTACATTTCTAACAAGTCCCCAGGTATGCTAGTCCACAGCTCACACTTTGAGTAGCAAGGCTCTAGATGACCACAATGTTTAATACCAGACTGATGTAATTTTTTTTAACTTAAAGTCTTTCTGTATAACATGTGAAAATCACAAAATTATGAAACAACTTTAAAATTCATATAAGTGATATGAAATTACACATTAATGTTAAAGGGCCCTATGAGTCAAAAAAATAGAATAAAGATTAGGAAATGTTGGCCTAGAGCAGTGATTCTCAAAATATGGTCCAGGAACAGCAGTGTCAGCACCACCTGCAAAGTTATTAGAAATGCATATTCTTGGGCTCAACCCCAGAACTTTTTAATCAAATTCTGGAAATGAGGCCCAACCACTGACAAGCCCTCTGGGTGATTCTGATGTAGACTAAAGTTTGAGAACCACTGGACTAGAGGGCCAACAGCTGGTAGCATGGGCAAACTCCAGGAAAGTGGAGGACATTACTGCTGGAGTCCATTCCCTCCCCATTGGTCTTCTAAAGTAGAACCACATGGATGAACTAGAAATCACCTGGCCAAGCAAGAAGTGCAAGAGAGAGCGTTTGCCAAGCAGGACTCTGAGCAGCTAGAAAGGAAGATATGTGCTACAAAGGATCTTATTTACTACTGGAGACAGCCCTGCTAAGTGAGGTAAGATTTTGTTAATCTAAAAAAACAGTTTACATTCCTTATTTGAGCCCAAACCAGCTACCAATGCTGACCAATCAAGACATTCATTTTAAAGATAATTTACCAAAAATCATTAAACATATGAGGAGGATTAACAGCAACCACAAAGATCAATAATATACCATCTCCTCTGAAGCACTGAGCCAGGAGCATAGTAACTTGACCTTTTCAGAAATGAAAAGTGGTGGGTTGTGGGGAGAGAGGTTGCGGATGGACAACAACATTGCGTATACTGTTGGTGCATACATACAGTGAGAGAACTATACACAAGTAAAAATAAATGAGCTAGAACTACATGATGAATCACACAAATAATGCAGATGAAAAAAAGTTGAGGAATACAAACAGTAGTATATTATTAATATAAAGTTTAAAATTACATCAAATAATAACATATGGTATACACTGAGAGAGAGAGAGAGAGAAAGATCACTTAGAAATTAATACATATGAAATAAAAGTGTAAAGAACTACATGGGGATGATAAAGACCAACTCTGATACCTCTTGAGAGGAAGGGAGAGGATGCAATAGCCAGTCCTGTTCTACAGAGAAAGGGCACCAAAGATGTCATTCCTATTATAAAGAATGAATATACCCTTATCATGGTTTAGGCTTCTGAAATAAAAGGTAAAAATAAAATAGCCAAGATTCTTTTGTTTGAACCATCATATGTTTCCTTGGAAGAATTGTGTCCTAAGTCAGTCACACTGTTGGAAACTTAGGTCTAATCCTGACTCACAAGTAATGTGGAGTCACTGAGGGACTTAAAAAGGAGTAACACAATCCAACTTTCTGTTTAATAGATTACGCTGACAGTAATCATGGGCACTGGATGGGAGAGGGGCAAGAATGGACACAGGGTCCTAAGAGGGTGTTACAAAAGTCCAGAAGAGAGATGGTACGAGCTTGATCACAGATAGAAGCAACAGACAGAGGGCAAAAGAATACTGCTACTACAGAATAGGAACAGAAGTTGGTGATCAGTAAAGGAAAAGTAATCTCAGATGGCTTGCAGATTTCTGGTTTAGAGGAACTGGGTAGAAGATGGCGTCATTCATCAAGAAAATGCCTGCAGAAAGAAGAGTCATTTTGAGGGGTAAGATGATTTCAGTTTTATATTTGCAGAAAAGCATAGAAAAAAAATAGAAAATAACACAACAGAATTAGTGATTGTAGATAAGGAAAACCTCTACTTTTATATATAAAATAGTTTTAATTAAACAGAAAGATCCATTCCAAAGCTAACTGCTCCCATTTCTGTGCTCTCTGCCAAGAAATTACAATAGATTTTCAAAATGCCCAGCTGCCTGACTGGTGAACAAATGACATCACCCAAACAACAGTCCTAACAATAATACATTGGCACCACTCAGTGTGTGCACAAATTAAAAAGGTTTTCAGAGAAGCTACTTACTCCCTGAACATAGAAACTTTTGTATCTCTTTCTCAGACTGGGTATATTCCCAAAAGCTAGATCTGTAGTGTTTTAGACCTGAAAAAAAAACCATTTGATCAACCACTTCTAAAAACCTGAAAGAGGCCAAGTGTGACATTATATAAGAATAAACAGAACTACTATTTATTCATTCTAGTTACAATTAATATTGACTTTGAGCAACAGTAGCTCCCACTAATGTACTGCTTGTTTTCCAAATTGCCTTAGCCTGCTTATTATTTGTTCGATGTTTTTCGTTAAATTACAGCATCCATACAAAATGTCCACTAAACTCTGTAGAATGTCTTATCTTTGAAATTTAGCCTAGTATGACACAAAAAAACAGAAACTGATAAATAGGTAATGATACTACAGCATACCTTGAAGGCATTTTTCCCATATTAATAGTTGTTTTATTTTCAGTACTTAGAATAACGAAAAGGGCAAAAATCTTATTCAGTAAATGTTGAACTAAATAAAGTTCAAAAATGTAACATCTATAATTCAGTTAATAAAGTGACAAAAGACAAGGTGATTTCATAAAATGCTTAAGTAGGGTCAAAAGCCTCTATGGGTGCATTTCCTTTAGAATATAATACTGCAGTTCTAATTCTCCAGTAGCTTAAAAAAAGTCTCACTTGCTCCTTAGGAATAACATGTGATGTTATCAGTTAATTTTTGCATATATCACTCACTTTTGTGAATCCATTTTTGCCTCCTCTCATTCCCTTACCCTGCAAAGAACAGTACCAAATCTAAGACAGTTGAACCTCACATCCTCAAAACACCCAACCTATGCTTGACTACACCAAGACTTCTCTTGTTCTAAGCTATGGAGTTGGAACTGTGGTCCTGTGGACCGAGCTCTCCCTAACTTTCAGTAACCTAAATCACAAGGTCAAAGAGAGGGACTAGGAGAAGCGGAAAATTTCTAAAATATCCAGTTCTCTGTTCTCTGCCAGAAAATGCACAATAGATATCAAAATGTGCAGCTGCTTAGCTGGTGAACAAATGACATCACCCGAATGTCATCTGATACCAACATTTATAGTTTTAAATGTCCAGAACTTAACTCTTTAACTTCCCCTGAAAACCTGGCACTTCTTCTTATGTCCTTATCTTGGCAGAGGACATCACTATAGCCAAACATCCAAGAGACAGATAAATTAGAATCATCTTTTTTTAAAAGATTTATTTATTTATTTATTTGAGAGAGAGAGACAGAGAGAACGAGTGGGGGGCCGGGCAGAGAGAGAGAGAGGGAGACGAAGACCCCCAGCAGAGCAGGGAGCCCAACCCTGCTCAGCTTGGTCCCAGTACCCTGAGATCATGACCTGAGCTGAAGGCAAACACTTAACTGAGTCACCCGGGTGCCCCAATTAGAACCATCTTTAACTCTTCCTTTGACCTTATTTGATACCAATTCAGTGCATACCTCATTACCAATTTTAGGGTATGATTAGTTTTATTATTTGTATTTCTAGCTACTTCTAAAATGAGTTTTAAATCTTAAATATATAAAATTCATTGCATTGTTAAATAAGCCTCCTACATCATCCATATCAGTTAATAAGTTAACACATGTCAAAAGACCACTAGCTACCTGCCTAATAGCAATCCACTAGTTCTTCCATACTAACAAAATACTGGGTTGTTAAGGGTGGCATTGTGCCAGTATGAATAACCACATTTCCCAGACTTCCTTACAAGTGTATATGGCCATGTGACCAAATCCTAGTTAATGAGATATAAGTGGAAGTTGTTGAGCAGGAAGGGAGACAATTGGTGGACACTCATTTACTTGCTTTTTTTTTTCCCCCCTTCCACCTGGAATGTAAATGCAACTGCAGGAGCTGCAGCAATTCAAAGACACATTGGTTTTATCATGGAAATGCTACATAAGTTTTGGACTGCCTACATCCAGAGAAAATAAACCTCCATCTTGTTAACTCATTATTACTTTAAGTTTCTGTTACCAACATCTAAATGCACCTTGTAATGGACGTGCTATTCCTACAGAAATTATTGTTTTGGTTTCTGAAGAAGATATACCAGCCTAGATGCAAAGTCATAAGCACAATGCCTTTGGACATATCATTTTTGCCATAGCTTACACTTACCTATTTTCTGTGAGCAGTAATCTGGATATCTGCTGGTAAAGCACTATTCCCCCTTGATCCACATGCTTTAGATGGGGTTGATGCCAATCCTGGCTCCAAGACTGGCCAAATGACTTAGATCTAAAATAACTGTGGAATCCCATCTTCCTGGCCATGGAACTGGTTCAGAGACGAACACAGGATCCAACTAAGACCAGCAAGAGTCAAGCCCAGAACTCATTTTCAGATTCTTAAAGAATATAGCTTCTCTTTTGAGCTGGATTTGAATCTGAGAGGGTACCTACCTGCATTGCTGGTCCCCACCTCACACCTACACAGAACCTAAGGATGAAGTCACATAAAGAAGGCAGAGAGAAAGATAGATAACATATTCCCGAACTAAAGAATTTCTTTTTTGCTTAAACCAGGTTCCTAACCACTACAAATAATAATGAACTTAGGTTCCATTTTTAATTTTGTTCTTTAAATAAAGAGAATTACCACAAAATGACCTTCCATAAAATGCCACAACTCAAATGAAATAAAAGGAAGCTTCATTGTACATTTCTTCCATAAGACAACTGGCTCCCAGGCAGCAGCTTTAAAAATGTCTTTTAAATTACATATTCTTCAATCTCAAACACAGAGCCTGAAACATCGGAGCTAAACTACTAAGCTACCATATCAGAGGGATACTATTTGTTAGGGGGTTTTGAACTTAAAATAAGAAATTTTCAATTGTATTAACTTCTAGAATCAGGTAAATGTGACACAGTTTTCAAATCCCTGTAAATTAAATTAAATCCCAATAAAATTACACCATGGTCCGAGATTCATGCTGTCAAAGTTTAGAAAATCCATACAGAAAAAAGAAAATGTACAGGCTGAGCTCATATAATGCTCTGCATGCCTCCATCAGCTAAACCAAGATGTGTATAACTGTTAGATCTTAAGGAAGGAAAGAATAATACAACTATTTTGTTTCTAGGTGCAAAGTGAATTTATAAGATCAATCTTTGTAAAGAAATAAAATACTAATAGCCTTTATCTAACAGGCCCACTATTTTTAAAGATTTTTTATTTATTTATTTATTTGAGAGAGAATGAGAGACAGAGAGCATGAGAGGGAGGAGGGTCAGAGGGAGAAGCAGACTCCCTGCCGAGCAGGGAGCCCGATGCGGGACTCGATCCCGGGACTCCAGGATCATGACCTGAGCCGAAGGCAGTCGCTTAACCGACTGAGCCACCCAGGCGCCCCCTTAACAGGCCCACTATTAAGAAAACTAATTAAACTTAACTATATTTCAATAAGTTTAGCCTATTTTAAAATAAGAATATTTCCCAAAAGTCATTCCAGGCATTTTAAAACACTATCTGGCACTATAATCTTTGATGTGAAACTAGTCCTTTTATGGCAATGCAAAGGTAAGAACTATTTTTGTCCTTTATTCTAATGAACAATAATGGAACACAGAATAGAAGCAGTGCCTGAAGTTAACCAGAGAGCAGTAATATTATATCCAGACAATGTGTCTTACAATGAAAATGATCTTAACTGTGATGAAAAATAGCAGTGTATGGGCTATCAGAATTTCTAGTGTGCAGAACTAATGACAACTTCAAAGACATGGTGGGCCTTTACTCTATGCCAGCAGTTCTCAAAATTAAATGTGCATCAGAATCTCCTGGAGAGCTTAAAGATTGCTAGGCCCCAACCCTGAGCTTGTGGTTCAAGGCAGCACAACTCATACAAGACGTCACTCAACAGCAGGGCTGAGAATCTTCATGTACTCTTTGATTTGGGCAGGATTAGCTCAGGGGCAAAGAGTTGAGTCTGCAGAAAAAGGACATCAGTACCTGCCCCTGCACAGGAAAAGAGGAACCAATGACTGCCTTGTGAGTGATCCATTTCCAAACCCAATTCTGACACCAACAATCTGTGTCATAACTGCACAAGGCACTAACGTTTCCAATTATTAATCTGAAAAAAGAGAAAATGGAATTAAGACCCCCTCTAGCTCTAAAATTCTAAAATCTTTGGCCACAAAAAAAAGAAAAAAAAAGTATAATTTAGGGCACTCATGATCTGGAAAGGTTTTCTACTCAGGTCTCACTCAAAATATAACTTCCAACATTCTGATTAAAATTGGACCCAGAATGCAGAACTTCCAAAACAGTGGAGTGAAGAGTTCAGCAATTCTTCTCTCCCAAAACAATGATAAAACTGCCAGAATTGTCAAAACCCTTTTCAGGACCCTGGAAAATGCCCAAAGGCTTACAAGAAGGCTTTATTCAACAAGAACTCATGAACTCGGGGTAAGAACAGTGGAAGCGGCATTTGAGCTTGGAGCCGTCCCCATACCCCATCACCCTCCACTTCCATCCATGCAGCTGTTCTACCTGGGCTGGGCAAGGCATGAAAGGCAGCACTTCTGCTGCTTCAGGGAACTCACCTGATTTGGAGAAAAGTGTGGGAAAGCACCATGCCCCAGGCACTGTCAAAAAGAATAGCAAGCTCTCTGGCAAAAATCAGAGGAGGCCAATATCATAGCTGTGTGTGGTTATGACCCTGGCTAACATTATTGGACCAGAAAAATACTGAAATCGTGAGTACCTATCCCTCCATCACACCTAATCCCCAAGGAAGTTGCCTGCCAGTTTCTCTGCTCTCCTTACTCATCACCTCTTTTCCTCACCCTTCCACTATGGGGATAAGAATTTTAGTATGAGGGCGCCTGGGTGGCTCAGTTGGTTAAGCGACTGCCTTCGGCTCAGGTCATGATCCTGGAGTCCCGGGATCGAGTCCCGCATCGGGCTCCCTGCTCGGCGGGGAGTCTGCTTCTCCCTCTGACCCTCCTCCCTCGCATGCTCTCTGTCTCTCATTCTCTCTGTCTCAAATAAATAAATAAAATCTTTAAAAAAAAAAAAAAAAGAATTTTAGTATGAGATCCAAAGGCAAACAGATTATACCTAAATTCATGTTTTCAATGAAGACATTACTCCACCTCCGCTGTGCAGATGACAATTATATCTACTTCTTAACTCTCAACTGGGTTCTAGGTCGGTAAGACTGTAAAACAGCTGAGCTCCAAGCAGAATAGGTTTTATTACAAACACTAATAAGAGTCAGCGAGGATACTGGCCTGGAAAATTACCATTTCTTTTGGTCTCTTGTGACACTGAGGCTAGAGAACAGAGATATTTTTCTCAACCTAGGACTGACGTCCCATCTTCTGCTGTCAAAGAAAAATGAGAATGCTGACTTCATAATCTCAATCTATAACAATGGAAAATGGAATTTTCCTTCACCCAAAGAGGTGGTAAGTTGCAGTGAGGAATATTCATAATAAACATTAAAGATGTAAAGTTAATAATGAATATTAAAGAAGTTCTCCCTGCTGATGCTTTAATTTTATATAATTTATTCTTCTTACTGACAAGAATGAGTTAAAGATTGGCAGATGTTTATTTCAATATAAAATCTATGTTCTCAGAATGAGAACATTCTTATTCATTGTCATAAAGAAAAATTTACACAAGAGAGCAATTTTCCCTTGAATACAGCAACACCTTCTGAGCACCATAGGCACTCCATAAGTGTCTTGAATTAAATTAATAATTTTAAACAATTGTTGCAAAAAATTTCTATTCATTTTATTGTTTACAATTATTATCTGAAAGTAAACATGTATATTCTTAGAAATTTATCGAGAACATCCATTTGATGATATTCAATGTTAGTGCTTTCCTGGTTACATTATTTTACTCAGGTTTACTGTTAGTAAAATGACCATGAAGTAATAAAGTAATCTGGTAAATAAAATATTTAGGTTTCTAGGGAGGATGCAAATACACTAGAACAAGCTGGTCATGACAGATAATGGTTAAATTTTGCAGTTTACTCTCTAGATAATACTGACTCCAATCAATGTTACATTAATAAATTTGAAATGTTATTTATAAGTAATAATTCATATAACACAAAGCTAAACATACTGCTTTTGTGTACATAAATTATCACTTTAAGAACAACCCACTGACTTTAGTACTTCATTAGAAAACCGAACGCAATAAATTAAAATCCCAACAACTGAAACCAAACTCAAAACAATATGTTACTAATTCACTCATTTAGGGTAGCTTATAATTTTTTTCACTCACTAAAGAAAATATTCTAGGAAGCAATTAAAAATACAGCAAAAATCTAAAATATGTAATGTGTTTAAGCTCTTAACTTGATAATTCCACTTCTAGGAACCTATCCTAATAAAATTACCCAAAATGTTGAGGCATATTAGTGAACAGGGATGTACATCAAGACATTATTTACGGCTGTAACTGAAAACAACCTAAACATATCCAATAGAGAAATTTAGTAAATTATGATATAGCCAAACAATGGGTTATTGTATAATCATTAAAACTGGCTATGAAAAATTTTTACTCATGTGGGAGGCATATAATTATTTGAGAAAGAATATAAATGATTTACAATAAATTGTATAATATCATTTATTTTATCATGAATGAGTGATAAAATTGTAGAATATCTATTTTAATTTACTAAACCTAAACAAATATACCTCAGCTGGGATATTATATTCACCATCTATCTGTTTTACATGTCACAATCCATTTTTTTTGTGAAAGTTCAGAATATTTTAAAGCAAAGCTATGGAAATAATCAATTAGGAATCATATGTCAGGATGAATTTTTCTATACAGTATTAATAAAACCTCTTAAAATAAATCTATAAAATTGGCTAATTCCAAAAGAGACTGATTTCTAAGTAGTACATAAGCATTATGAGTGTGAATTACATTTTGCATTTATTTTGGTACTTGGAATATTTACTAAACTACCTCTGAGGTTAACACTTCTAGAGTAAATCAGAATGTAAACTAAGTGATCCCAGATTCCAGGAATTCAAGCCAAGACTCAGATCATCAAGTAAAAATAGCTAGCAGTGAAGTTACAGTACCAGTTATATTTGTTTGAAATGCTATTCACACCCCAAATCAGAAAAATTAGGAACACACAGTACATACTGAATTCATTTAAAAAATTTTTCCTTTTGTGGGGTGCCTGGGTGGCTCAGTCAGTTAAGTGTCTGCCTTCGGCTCAGGTCATGATCCCAGGGTCCTGGGATCGAGCCCCGCATCGGGCTCCCTGCTCAGCGGGGAGCCTGCTTCTCTCTCTCCCTCTGTCTGCTGCTCTGCCTACTTATGCTCTCTCTCTCTCTCTCTCTGTGTGTCAAATAAATAAATAAAATCTTTAAAAAAACAAAAAATAAAAAAATAAAAATTTTTCCTTTTAGAGACAAATGGAAAGAAAGTAAAGTCCTAGAAATCTTTTTTTTCCTAATCAAAGTGGGAGCAACTGATTTCAGTTTGGCCATGTCAGGTTTGAGATTATCAACATCATGTCCACATAGAAACTCCAGGTAGCAGTTGGAAATTAAAATAATTACTAATCAAAAATAAATAAATAAATGACCTGCAGTTCTTCTTCCCTTGCCTGCCTTTTTACTTGTGGGTATTATTCAAAAGATCTTAGTTTGAGTTCCCCAGAAACAAACCCTAAAATGAGGATTCAAGTACAAGTAGTTTATTTGGGGATGTGCAAGAAATACTGATAGGGGATCAGGGAAGTGAGACAGGGAAGAGAAGGCAGCCAGTAAAGGGTAAGTTACAAAGCCAGCTACACTGTGGGCGGCTGGAGTTTAATTCCCTAGGGAACTCAGAGACCACTGTAAAATACAACTGCTTCAGAGTTAACCCAAACAGGGGTCAATCACTGGTTAAGGGCTGCTGTAGGGGTGCAGTACGTATTAATTTCATGGCACTTCCAGCCCTCCTGGGAAAGTGAGTGAGAGTTAGGGGAAGGAGGCCTGCACAAAGGGTCCCTAGTCCCAAGGCTTCTGGAAAAGTCCTCTTAAGCCCTAGGGGAAGAAATGCGGACATTGGCAGGCAATTGAAAATAGGAAGAGCATAATGACGTGGTAAGGTGCCAGGGATATGGGCAAGGCACTGAGGGCATCAACTCAAACAACTATCCCTAAATTACATTATTTGTGCCCAAGACTTCAATCATCCTTTACCTGATGGATCCATTTCACACATGACCTTTAAATTCAACCAACAGAACATCCACCACAGCCTGGTTATCATATTAAAATATTAGCACTGGTTCTTAGCAAGGTCTGGTATCCAGTTTCCATATGGAGGATTTAAGAATAACAGTCTGGCTTAGGTGGGTGGTGCTAGAAGATTTGATATTGCATAGCAAATATACTATAGTTTATATTGTTTATTTGTTGTATTTGCATAGCAGGTTTCTATATTTACTTAGATTGGGTTTGTGTGTGTGTGTGTGTGTGTGTGTGTGTGTGTGTGTAACTTTGATGGAGTTGATGGGAGAATGGTCATATGTGGCTCACATCCACAGGATACCCCTCAGTGGCCCACAGCCAGAACCTTAATTGTCTGTCAACTCTACTGCATTCCCTGGAGTTTGCTGGACTCTCGGCTCTGTATCCCATCCCAGAATGCATCTTCTGGACCCTGCAGTTTTACAGCCCACTCAGTCTTATCTTCTAGTTCTTGGCACATAATCTTTGGTTCTTCCTGCTGTTAAGGTTCTGAGGCCTCTGCCATCTCCAATAATGAACTTCCCATTCTAGTCCCTCTGCCCTGTAAAAACCCATCAATAGTCCTAGATATCCTAAAAATAGAAGGTAAGTGAAGGACAAAAAAAGATATGGAAAGAAAGGATTTAGACCAGCTGAACCTCTAGTTCCTAACTCTCCTTAAACTCCAGCTCCTACTGCCAAAGCTTTTCCCTCACATTTCATACTTAGTGTCATTTTCTATCTCAAAACATCAACAATCCCAATAAGGACATATGTCTACCAAAAGACCCAGACAAGAATGTTAATATCGGCTTTAGTAATAATAGCCCAAACCAGAAACAACCCAAATATCAATGAAACATAAAATGAATACATAAACTGTGGTATATTTATATGATGGAACTACACAACAATACAAAAGAATGAACTACAGCTATTCACAACATGAATTGCTAACAGCACACTGATGAGTGAAGAAAGCTGGGTATAAAATAGTGTGTCTATATATTCTGTATTATTTCATTTAGATGTGGTTCAAGAATGGAAAAAACTAAAACTGGACCACTTTCTTACACTATATACAAAAGTTCAAAATGGATTAAATATCTAAATGTGAGACCTGAAACCATAAAAATCCTAGAAGAGAGCACAGGCAGTGATTTCTCTGACATCAGCTGTAGCAACATTTTTCTAGAGATGCCTCCTGAGGCAAGGGAAATAAAAGCAAAAATAAGCTTTTGGGACTACATCAAAATAAAAGGCTTCTACAGCAAAGGAAACAGTCAATGAAACTAAAAGGCAGCCTACTGAATGGGAGAAGATACTGCAAATGACATATCTGATAAAAGGTTAGTATCCAAAATATATAAAGAACTTATAACATAACATAATAAAATAAAATTTAAAAAAAAGAACTTATACAAATCAACACTCCTAAAACAAATAAACCAATTTAAAAATGGGCAGGAGACATGAAGAGACATTTCTCCAAAGAAAACACCCAAAAAGACACACGAAAAGATGCTCAATATCACTCATCATCAGGGAAATGCAAATCAAAACTACAATGAGATACCACCTCATACTTGTCGGAATGGCTAAAATAAAAAACACAAGAAACAAGTGTCAGTGAGGATGTGGAGAAAAAGGAACCTTTCTGCACTGTTGGTGGGAATGCAAACTGCTGTAGCCACTGTGGAAAATAGTATGGAGGTTCCTCAAAAAGTTAGAAATAGGACTACCCTATAATCCAGTAATTGTGCTACTGCATATTTACCCAAAACATACAAAAACACTAATTCAAAGGGATACATGCACCCCTGTTTACTGTAGCAATGTTTACAATAGCCAAGTTATGGAAATAGCCCAAGTATTCATCAATAGATGAGTGGATAAAGAAGATATGGTATATATATACAACTGAATATTATTCAGCCATAAAAAAGAATGAAATCTTGCCATTTGCAATGACATGGATGGAGCCAGAAAGTATTATGCTAAGTGAAATAAGTCAGTCAGAGGAAGACAAATACCAGATGAGTTCACTTATATGTGGAATTTAAGAAATAGAATAAATGAGCAAAGGAAGAAAAAAAGAGAGAAAGAGACAAGCCAATAAACAGAGTCTTAACTATAGAGAACAAACTGATGGTTACCAGAGGGAAGGGGGGTGGGGGAACGGGTGAAATAGGTGATGGGGATTAAGGAGTACACTTGTCATGATGAGTACTGGGTGATGTATAACATTGTTGAAATCAATATTGTACACCTGAAACTAATATAACACTGTATGTTAACTATACTAGAAGCAAAAGAGAAAAAAAAAAAAGAATGGGAAAAACTAAACCTAAAGTGATATAAGTCAGAATAAAGGTCACCTCTAGGCAGGATCAGGGATCACTGACTGAGAATAGTCATGAGGGAACATTTTGGGATGCTGGAAATGTTCTATATCTTGACCTAGGTGATGTTTACATAAATGTATACATACTTAAAAATCCATCAAGCTGTACCCTTAAGATTTGTGCAGTTTACTCTATATGTTACATATATTTGTGTGTGTGACCTCAGTTTTTAAAAAGGTAGTAATATATAACCATCAGAAATAGGAGGAGACTCCAGGGTCACAGAATTCAAGGGAGAACAAGATTTCCAAAAAGGTACAGTTTAGGCAACCATATGAGTATTACAGAAGGAAAGATCCAAAAAGAAAAAAACCAAGAAGTAGTCATTTTATTAGGAAAGTGCAGGTTGTGATTATTTTGCAGACAGCAACAGAAAAAGATTACTACCAGTTTACTAGATAGGAGGAAGAGATGACCTTCAAAAAGTAACAGGGGAAAAAAAAATGGCATGTAGTTTAATGGAAAAAAGCCCTAAAGGAAAGATGTGGGTTTTCTTGATTTTTTGTTTTTTTGTTTTGGTGAAGAGGGATATGATAGAAAAAAACTTAAACATGTTTGAGAGCCAGTATGTTAAAAATAATTAAAAATACAAGAGAAATGAAATGCCTAATGGGCTAGGTACAAGGGTCCAACTACAGCGCACACACCAAACCCAGCCCACTACTTATTTTAAAAATAAAGATTTAGTGTAACACACACACACCCATTTCTTTATGTATTGTCTAAGGGTGCTTTTGCCCTAAAAAGGCAGGATTGAATAGTTGTAATAGAAACCATCTGACCACACACAGAAAAGTTTACTGACCCCTTCAACAAGTATCCTCTAGGAGTCAAGAAGAGAGAGAATTAACAGAATTAGGAAGGTTACCCCTGGGAAAAGAGTAGAAAATGTGTGATTATGCCAACATGTAGTGAAAGAGCAAAGGAGGGATATAAAAAATTATCCCTGGTGCGCCCGAGTGGCGCAATCAGTTAAGCATCCGACTCTTGGTTTCGGCTCAGGTCATGATCTCAGGGTCGTCAGATGGAGCCCTGCATTGGGTTCCGAGATCAGCGTAGAGTCTGCTTAAGACTCTCCCTCCCTCTCCCTCCCTCCCTCCACCCCCCGCCCCTCTCTAAAATAAATAAATTATTATTTTTTTAAATTAGTCCTATTCTATGCTAGGAAATGAGCAGTGCACTGAATACCCATAACAAATCAGAAATGGTTTCAGGCTCCCAGAAACTAAGCCAACTATAAAAACATTAACAACTACTACTGATACATCTATGACTACAGCAATGACTAATGTTAATATCATACTGCTTACTGAACACTTCCACCTGGATATTCTCAATGCCACCAAAAACTCAAAATATCCAAACCAAACTCATAATCTTGGCACCTTCCTCTCCCTCAACCCCTAGTAATTCCATCCTTAAGTCCTGTTTTCTTTATCCTCTGACTATCTCTGGAATCCATCTACTTGTTACAATCCCCTTAATCTCCACATCTAGTTCTAGCTGCCATCAATCTCTCATTTGGACCACTGCACTAGGTTCCTAATAGATGTACTGATATCCACTCTGAGTCCCCTGCAATCCACTTTCTACAGTATAGATTCCAAAAAATATACACACACAATGGAATATTACTCAGCCATAAAAAAGAATGAGATCTTGCCATTTGCAACAATATGGATGAGCCTAGAGGGTATTGTGCAAAGTGAAATAAGTCAGAGAAAGACAAACACCATATGATTTCACTTGTATGTGGTATCTAAAAAACAAAACAAATGAACTAAGTAGAAACAGACCCATAAATACAGAGAACAAACTGGTGGTTGCCAGAGGGGAGGGGGTGGAGGTGAGCAGAAAAGGAGTGGGAGATACAGGCTTTCAGTTATGGATTGAGTAATTCACGGGGATGAAAGATATAGCATAAGGAATACAATCAATAGTAACATAATAGCACTGTATGGTGACATACACTTGTGAGCATAGCATAATATATAAAGTTGTCCTCAAATCACTATGTTGCATACCTGAAACTTATGTAAGACTGTGTCAACTACACTTCAATTCAAAAAAATGCAAATCTAATCATAAATCATGTCATGTTACTCTCCCATTTCCCTTCCCCCCACTACCCTAGCTGGCTTAAACTCCTTTGATAGCTTTTCAAAAAATGCTCATCTGGTAAAATTCAAAAGCCCACTCATGGCCAAAAAAGACCTTTCCAAAAAAGCCCTTGGTACTAGTCAATTTAACTAAGCTAACAATATTTCCTAGAAATTAATTCCAGGTTAGTTAGCCAAAAAGAAATCTGCATGCAATTTTGAGTAAAGCCATAGGCATTGTGCTCTGAAGGTCAGTATAAGGCACCACACACTGTTTGCTTGTACATGTTGACACTGATCTGTCTGCTCCCCTTGTTGACATAGGAAGCATCTGAGCCTACAGCTACTCCAGCTCCTTGCCAGACCTTCAGGTTTCTGAATCCTGGCCCATCTAGCTTCCCTGGACCAAGCACATGTGAAGCTCTTGGCAAATAATACCAGCTCTTTCTGGAGGACACCCCCATTGTCAAGACTGGAGAGGGCAAGAGTCAGGTACAGGCTCTAGTTTGTTCTTAGGGGTTTCAATTTATCCTAGTGGGATCTAGTTCATCTCAGTTGTTCCTTCTGATTGCTAACCCTGCTGACCCACCACCAGATACAAGATAAAAGCCCTCTATAAACTTCTTATCCCTATCATAAATGTCTTATTCCATATCACTCTTAGTGATTCTGCTTCCCTAATGGAACCCCTAACAGATATGTGTCTACTAGCCTGCCTGTCTTTCCAGCCTGATTCTTAGCCACCTTCTCTGTGTCATAACTACCCACTGCATAGACCCACTACATAGACTTTATACATGCTATTTTTTCTGACTGGAATCCACCCCCACCTGTCCCTGGCCTTTGCCTAGTTAGAGCCCACCTTCCCTGACATTATTCTCACAGCATCAGGTACCTTTCCTTTATAGCATTTATTGTAGCTTTTTTACATTTATTTTTAATTAATTCTATCTCATTCACCTAAAAACTTGCAAAGAACAGGGACTTTATTTGATTCTGCTCACAGGTGTATTCCAAGAACCCAGAAGAGCACCTGGGACATGGTAAACACTCAGTAAATATTTGTTGAATAAATGAATGAATGAATGAATACTTGCTCTGTGCCAAGCATTATGTTAAATGCTTTATGTAGATTATCTCATATAAAACTTACAAAAACACTTTGAGACTAGTACTATTATCATCCTCATTTTGCATATGAATAGATGAAATTACATTGCTATAAGTGGTAAGACTCATATCCTTCCATTTATGTGCAAAGAACAGTCTTACTCAGGCATTCATTCTCTTAATCTCTTTGCCCTTCACAGCACTATAAGACCAGTTTAATAGGACTATTTATTTTTTCATGTGACAAATGAAGAAGCTCATATTTAAGAAGTTAGTTAACTTGCCTAAGGCCATACAAGCTACCAGCTACAGCTAGAACACAGATCCAACACCAAGTTCATTGTTTTTTTAAAAACTTGATCCCTCTACCTCCTTGCACCAGGCCCCAAATTTATCCCTATACTGTGATCCACATTCAGATTCACCAAAACTCCAATCACGACTGACCTCCACAGTAAACTCTCTCTGAGCACTATTTTCATTTTAGAAATCAATAAAGGTGATGGGAAGACATAGCACAGCACTTTAAACAACACACAGTTGTATGCTAATGACCAACAATGCCATGGCTTATTTTTTACTGGGATCATTTAAACATATCTCAAACTCATAGTAAAAGGGAATGGGGAGGGCGCCTGGGTGGCTCAGTCATTGGACGTCTGCCTTTGGCTTGGGTCATGATCCCAGAGTCCTGGGATGGAGCCCCACATTGGGCTCCCTGCTCTCCCTGCTCAACGGGAAGCCTGCTTCTCCCTCTCCCACTCCCCCTACTTGTGTTCACTCTCTCACTGTCTCTCTCTCTCTGTCAAATAAATAAAAATACTTTAAAAAAAAGGGCATGGGGAAAAATGTGTATCATACCATATTTATATGAAAAAGTTTTTCAAAGGATGCAGCTAATTTTTCATAAGGAGAAGGAAGGAAGAAGAAAGAAAAAGAGTAAGGAAGGAAAGTGAAACAAAGAAGGTGGGAGGGAAGGGTTGAAAGTTAAATTTTCCTTCCTAGCAAAATCAAGCCAGCTTTTTCAGTCGCATAGGAAAGTATGATTTCATTAGCCTCTACACAATATGCTTAGTCATTAATCCTAAGTAAATCACATGGCCTCTGACAAAGCTGTCCTAAAAACCTATCTGTGTGACACATTCTGTATTTCAATTTTCAGTCACAAGAGATTCTTATAGTTCCACAATGTCAAAGGAGATAATTTGAGAATGATGACAGCAAAATAAGACGACAGGGCAGATAATCACAATGACAACACATGTCAGTCTTCGTAAAACTCAACTCAACAGTTTAGATACTTCTCACAAATTCTAGAATCCAATCTAAGTCAATTATTCGTAGCTTGGGTTTTATCATATTGGAATGCCCTAGAAACAATCCTTCATTCATTCAAAACCTACAATCAAGAAAACCTACAAGAAGAAAACGTTCTTCCATTCTCTACTAATATTTTACCTCCAAACTGTTCTATTGCTTTTGAGTGAATTTAATCTTGTGTCTACAAAGGCTAACAATGTAAAGGATTAAGCACTTCTTTAGGCTTAAAATTCTTCAATTTTCTTAATATTCTTAATAGCAAAGCTTTTTAAACTAAATTATCTGTAAAGCCTCTAAAAGCTAATTTCTCCTCCTGGAATCAGACGTTTCAACATTAAATATATCTAATTTCAATTTTGAATATATGATGCCTGTTGGCTTACCAAGCATTTCATTTTCAAGTGCACTGACAAGCAGGAATAGCAACTTTTATTCTTAGTCACAAAACTTAAAATTCTTTAATTTCCTTTTCAAATATCTGACTCTACCATAGTACAATTTTGGATTATGCATTTCTGTAAGTCACTGGCACTGGACAATGAATAACATGTACTAAATGCTTAATAAGCACCAAGCACTATTCTAAGAACTTTACATTTATTAACTCATTTAAATTTAAGGCTATACACACCCTACAAATGATTTAATAATTAATAGGGTGAAAGAAAATGCACAAAGGAAAAAATAAGATAAGCATGCATTTCATCTAAGCAGAGTTGATGTAGCAATTTACAAACCTATTTACTTGACAGAAGAAATGGTTTGTTGTTACTTTAAGATGTGCTAAATGTAAAAAACACATACATCCTGAAAAAAGAATGCTTCCTTTTTTTTTTTACAAATACAGTTTTTAAAAAATGCTTTCTCAGTCACCATTATAAAAGCTATTATTGAAAACCAAGAAGCAAACTAAAGATTACAATAACAATGAGTAAATTTTTATTTAAATGCAAAGAAAAAGGATAAATTATATATTTTAAATAAAGCAGTAATTTAGATGTTCTTTTTAAAGCAGTTACTATAGAAACTTGTATTGCAAAATAAATATAATAAGCTTTCTAAAATCCAAATCAAAACAAACAACAAAAGCAAGCAGCATACCAGCAGATTCCTAAATATATCTACTTCATACATTGGAAAATATCGACCTTGTTAACAAACACGAAAAATGTTCTTGTCATCATGACATTAAGCCTAACAGATATTGGTGTCAAGTGAATGATAACATGCCAGAAGCATCTGTAGGTTAACACTCACTTCTTTGTACAATCTAGAAAATATATACCAGATAAAATCTACTACATCATATCAATATACTTCCACTAAAATTAGGATTGTTACATATTTGAGGTATTTATCGTAACAAATTCTCTGTTATACCTATCCTACAAGTCATTGTGTAAAGTTTAAACTTTAATTTAAAATTACTTTAAAGTATTCAATCTATATTTTTGAGGCAGTTCAATGAAAGCTAACTCTGTAATTCATTGAAATAATTACCTGGGTAACTGAGCTCCTGATGATAAAAGTAGCCATTTCCTCTCTAATAAGCAAGTGCTCTTCCTTTTTATGTCAGCCATATGGTAGTCTATTATTTGACAGAACAATAACAAAAACAAAGCACAGTATTTTCTACATGATATGAAAAGTGTTTAGCACATTGCCTAAAACACAGTAAGCACCACAAAAAAGTTAGTTACAATCATAATTGTTGATATTATTAACCAAGGGAACCAGACATGATGCAAACATCTACCATGCCCCACATATTGCACTATAGCTTTACAATTAGGCATTTCAACATAGACTGCATCAGAGGAGCTTAAAAAAATATCAGTGCCTGTAAAATACTTAGGAATAAACTGAGGATGTGAAAAACTGAAAACTACAAAACATTGATGAAAGAAATTAAAGAGGACACAAATGGAAAGACATCCCATGTTTATAGAATGGAAGAATTAATACTGTTAAATGTCCATACTACCCAAAATGATTTACAGATTCAGTGTAATCCCTAGCAAAATCCCAAAGGCACTTTTTACAGAAATAGGAAAAACAATCCTAAAATGCATATGAAATTATAAAGGACCCCCAAAAAACAAAACAATTTTAAAAACAACAAAGCTGAAGGCATTACACTTCCTGATTTCAAAATACATTACAAAGTTATAGTAATGAAAACAGTATATTGGCATAAAGATAGACATACAGACCACTAGAACAACAGGAAATCCAGAAATAAAGCCATGTAAATACAGTAAACTTATCTCCAACAAGGATTCCAAGAATAAATGATGGGAAAGTATAGTCTCTTCAACAAATGGTGATGGGAAAACTGGATATCTGCATGCAAAAGAATGAAACTGGACCCTAATCTTACACAATACATTAAAAATCAACTCAAAGTGGATTAAAGACTTAAATGTAAGACCTGAAACTGGAAAATTCCTGAAAGAAAACAGAGGGGGAGTGCTTCATGACAGTGGCCTTGGCAATAATTTCTTGGATATGACACCAAAAGCACAGGCAACAAAAGCAAAGATGGACAAAGTGGGACTACACCAAACTAAAAAGCTTCTGCACAGCAAATGAAACAATAAAAAAAGTGAAAAGACCACCTACAGAACAAGCGAAAATATTTGCAAACCATATATCTTATAAGAACCTCCTTCAACTCAATAGCAAAAAAAAAAAAAAAAAACCAATTTAAAAATGAGCAAAGGAGGGGCTTGGGTGGCTCAGTTAGTTAAGCGTCCAACTTTTGACTTTGGCTTAGGTCATGATCTCACAGTCCTGAGATCAAGCCCTGCGTCGGGCTCTGTGCTCAGCGTGGAGTCTGCTTGAGATTCTCTTCTTCTCCCTCTACCCCTCCCCCTACTTGCACTCTCTCCTTATCTCTCTCTAAAATAAATAAATAAAATCTTTTAAAAATTAAATGAAAATAAAATAAAATAAAAATGAGCAAAGGAAAAATCAACAACACAAGAAACAACAGGTGCTGGAGAGGATGCAGAGAAAGGGGAATCCTCTTGCACTGTTGGTGGGAATGCAAACTGGTGCAGCCACTCTGGAAAACAGTATGGAGGTTCTTCAAAAAGTTAAAAATAGAGCTATCCAGCAATTGCAGTACTAAGTACTTACCCAAGGGATACAAAAATACGGACTTGAAGGAGTACCCTGATGTTTATAGCAGCATTATCAACAAGAGTCAAACCATGGAGAAAGCCGAAATGTCCACAGACTGATGAATAGATAAAAAAGATGGGATGTATATATATACAATGGAATATTACTCGCCATCAAAAAAATGAAATATTGCCATTTGCAATGACATGGGTGGAACTAGAGTGTATTATGCTAAGTGAAATAAATCAGTCAGAGAAAGGCAATTTTGGAGCTAGAATGTATTATACCAAGTGAAATAAGTCAGTCAGAGAAAGACAAATACCATACGGTCTCACTCATATGTAGAATTTAAGAAAGAAAACAGATGAACATATGGGATGGGGGGAAAGAAAAAATGGAGAGGGAAACAAACCTTAAGAAACTCTTAACAATAGAGAACAAAATAAGGGTTGATGGATGGACATGGGTGGGGGATGGGCTAGATGGGTGATGGGTATTAAAAAGGGCACTTGTTGTGATGAGCACTGGGTGTTGTAAGTGAATCTCTGAATTCTACTCCAGAAACCAATATTGCACTGTATGTACACTAACCAAAATTTAAATATAAATAAATTAAATAAATAAATAAATAAATAAATAAGCAAGCAAGCAAGCAAGCAAAGGACTTGAATAGACATTTCTCCAAGGAAGACAGGCAAATGGCCAACAGGTATAAGAAAAGATGCTTGACATCACTAATTATCAGAGAAATGCAAATGAAAGCCACAAAGAGATATCATCTATCAGGATGGCTATTATAAAAAAAAAAAAGATAGCCAATATTGGTGAGGATGAAGAAAAGTTGGAATTCTTGCATGATGTTGCCGGGTATATAAAATGGTACAACCACTGTGAAAAACAGTATGGAGATTCCTCAAAAAGTTAAAAAGAGAACTACCCCATGATCCAGCAGTCCCACTCCTGAGTATTTACCTAAAATAATTTAAATCAAAGTTACATAATATTACACTGTATGTTAACTAACTGGAATTTAAATAAAAACTTTAAAAAAAATAAAATAAATCATAGTTACAACAAAGAGATATTTGCACTCCCATATTCACTGCAGGCATGATTCACAAAAGCCAAGATGTGGAAACAACCTGAAGTTCCATCAATGGGTGAGTGGATAAAAGAATGTGATGTATACGTACAAATGATTATTCAGCTTTAAAAAATAAAGAAATCTTGCCATATATGACAATACAAATGAACTCTGAGGACATTATGTTAGGTGAAATAAACCAGTCACCGAAGGACAAATATTTCATGGTACCATCTTTACAAGGTATCTTAAAAAGCCAAACAAGGAGAAACACAAAGTGGAATGGTGGTTGCCAAGACATGGAGGGAGGGGCATATGGAGAGTTGCTATTCAGGAAGCATTAAGTTTCAAAAGAAAAAAACAAATACTGATGGATGGGTCCCAGCCCCAAACATTCCAATTTAATTGGTTTGGGATGCAGCCTGGGCACAGAAATTTGTTAAAGCTCCCGTGTGATTTAAATGTACAGCCAAGTTTGAGAACTGCTGTTTAAATAGATACGTTATTTCATTTAGTCCTCATAGATTGTATTATTAATTCCATTTTACAAAGCAGAAAACTGAGACTCAGAGAGATACAGTAACTTGCCAAAGACCTAGATCTGTTCAACTCTCAAAACCTTTGCACTATACCATGCTGCCTTCTGAACTGTAAATATCCCAAAGCCATCAGTCAGTTTCTTATAATCTTCAAACTCTGCTGAGAAAAAAAATCAACTAGTTGCTTTGCAAATCTGCACAGTGGTATTAAAGGGGCCTCCTTATGAATTCTGAGCTCTGGTACAGGTTTTTGTTTTTGTTTTCCTTTCAAACCTGGACCCACAGAAGGTCATGAAATCAATTCAGCGAGATTCAATAGCATTTTTAAATTAAATAATAGAACAGATAAAAATGTAACCGTGCCAGACTGCATTGCATGTAATAGAAAAAGTACTAACTGTAAGTACTGAGTCTTGAAACTTTTATTTCTGTGTGTGTGTGTGTGTGTGTGTGTGTGTGTGTACTATGGCAAGTAGTAAATCATATTTCTTACCATGAGTTGCAGCCAAATATGTTTGAAAGTTATTCTAAGTAAGGATAAAATCATAGGATAAAAAGACAATCCTGAAAATATTATTCATTTTCCTTTTTTTTAAGATTTTATTTTTAAGTAATCTCTACACCCAATGTGGGGCTCAAACTCATAAGCCCTAGATCAAGAGCCACACGCCCCACGACTGAGCCAGCCAGGTACCCCTGTAATTTGTCTTCTGATTTGTGTACACTTATGTTTTTCTTTAATCCTAGATGTCTTCCATTGCTACCCAGCATTCAAACCACATCTTAGTTGTCCCCTCCTTTCCTTCTGTCTCCGAGGCAGAATTAACTGTTCTTTGGTGCATCACCACTGTTAACAACATCTACCACACTGTATCATATTTTTAAAGTATTTGATTTAAAAAGGGCAGTGTCTCTCATTCTCAGAAATATGAACAAAACACAGAGCCTGATACACAGTGTAGCTTAATTTTTTTTTTTTTACAATTAGGGACAGCAGCTCTCTATTATTTTACTCATGAAATTTTAATGATACAAAATATAAATTAAGAATGAATCACATCTTCTATCTTTCTGAATAATCACAAATTAGCACTAGAGCTACCTTAATATCTGGCTTATCCACACCTAGTCTAGATGATACTCTTCTCTGCCAAAGCCTACATCAAAGAAGACGAACTTTGAATTAGTTCTACTGGATTAGCTTACATTGTTTATACCAGCCTACTCTTATCTATTTTAATATTAAATCACCTTCTCCAATTCCTATTTCTATACTTGCTATTAAATTATATTAAAATAGATTTATTGAACACTTACCAAATAAAATATGCTAAATAAGTTGTGATTTGTTTCCATTTTACGAATGATAATAGGAAAAAATATTTTTACTAAAATGCAAATCTAAAGGAAACAAAAAAAAATTATTCTCTCTCGATCTTAACTCCATCAAAGTTTTTATCATCTATATTCATCTAAATAAAGGCATCTTAAGTCTTCCCCATTTCTTGACTTTATTGAAATATTGGGACTATTTAATCATTCAAGAAGTTATTTTAAAAATAAATATTATATATACACATATACAAATATATGTATACAAATATACAAACATATGAGTTTAATATTTTATATTCCTGACCAGTCAAAAGTCAAATATCGTCACAATATTCTGAATAATTAAGACTTTTAATAGCTATCATTCACTATATCTAGTAAGTACCAAGTAGCTGTGGAAACAACATATAAATTTAAATAAATTAGAACTAAAATTTATTTAGCATTAGGAGAAAGTTATTTGAAGTTATAATAGGATAGAAATGAAAATTAAAATTGGAAGAATGCCAGAGAGCATGCTCCATAAAAATCCATTTCAGTAATCCATGTGAAAAATTCTGCCAGTCTTTCTGCAAAGTTAACCTTCAAATTTTATAATTTTATGCAATCTTAAAATGTGAAAAAGAAAACCACATACCATTTCTTTGTTTCAAATTTTGGGCCCAAATTAAATGGCTCTACGATCTTCTACATTATGCAGCTTCACATAACATTATGCACCCAACTATTAGAGTCAACAGCCAGCCGTGGCTGGAGCTGACCGGCAGACAGCATCGCTGATTCATCTCGGGAAGAAACAGGCTGCAGCATCCACAGCTCTGATGATGCCCAAAGAGGGTGAAGAATTGGCCATAAGCCAAGTATTTCCTCTTGGAGCACAGATAGGAGGACCATAAGTAGACATAACTTAGAGTTTGCTACATTTGAATCTTAACTCAAATGTGATACTTTGGGGCCAGAAAAAGAGGTGGAGGAAGGTACAATTAATAATTTCCAAAACTATACCGTGGTCCCAAGGTTGGACAACTTACGAATGTTTTTAGGATACAACAATGTTTTCCTTATTCATTTAATTCCATTAACAAGAGTTGTGTGACGATTTCATCTATACTATGCTAAATATTTAAGTTAGTACTTTAAATAAAACTCCCTCTAGGTAGCCTATAACAAAACAATGAATTTCTTATTTTCTTCATTTTGGTGCATTAGATTTTATATAACATTTATCTCACCTACGAACTATATACCTAAACATCATAGAGTTAAAATAATAACCCTTCATCTATTATGGAATCTGAGGCAACTGCTTAAGCAGGCCATCAGGATAAAAAATAATGCAGACACCAGTCAGAAAGGGAGATTGAGTTACAAATGTGCCCAGGGGGGCTGTATGAACCAAATCAGCTCTTCTTTCTCAGCTTCCCAGTCCATTTAGCTGGCTCCTCAGACAAGAACCCACAAATTAAAGGATGCAACCTAACCAAGGGACCCTAAACCAGAACCATATCCAAAACTCAAATGAGACAGATAAATTATAGTCAGAAAGAAAGAAAGAATGAAAGAAAAAGAAAGAAAAGAAAAGAAAAGAAAGGAAAGGAAAGGGAAAAAGGAAGGAAGGAAGGAAGGAAGGAAGGAAGGAAGGAAGGAAGGAAGGAAAGGGAAGAAAAGAGAAAAGAAAAGAAGAGAAGAGAAGAGAAAAGAAAAGATTGTTCCCCTTAATCACTCTTTAAAATGCCATACTGGAGATTTCACATATCATAGAGAAGAAATGCTCTTTGCCAAAAATCAAACATTCATCTAGCTTTCCTATGAGAAACTACAAATCCAACCATGAAAGCAAGATTAATAAATAGGTGGCACAAATCTAATCTTCAATCTTTCAATATTTTTATAATTGACTTGTAATTCATTTTATAACTCATTTTTTAGGGATCAGTTTAAATCAAAAGTATACCAGAAAGCATTCCAAGAAAGCAAGAGGTGTTTTCATATTTGCAGGAGAAGTAAATGAGAACTAAAATTTATTTTATTATAACATATAATATAACATATAATACTATATATTAGTGATTATTAATAGCTAATTTTAATTATTAATAACTAATAGTTATATAAATATATAATAGAATTATAGTATGTGTATATTATAAATAAATAATACATATATATTATGAATAAATGAGCCTTTATGTAAACCTGGACATTCTAACCTGGCAGTGATGAAAATGGAAATTTCTCATATGAAAGACATTTGGCTATGTTATTATCAAATTAGTTGCTTATGATTTCAAAACAGTTATGGGGGCTAGGATATAAACTTGATCCTATTTCATTCTTTAGTTCAACACATATTAAAAGTACCTAATTCGAACCTAAGACCATGACTTTCCTACTAAATTAGTTTGGACAAGAAAGATCTGGGCCTTTCACTGAAGCAGAGAGGAGAGCATGTGCTCTAGCCTCGGAAGCCTGCAGACCACCACAGTGAATCTGTTAGTCCTTATGGGTAGCCCCAGAAGGGTTTTTAATGATGTAGAAAATGGATACAGACTGTAGGACTTGCTTAAGGCATTCTCGAGGGATTACTACTGAAAGAAAATTCTACTCTACTAAAGACTCAAAAGATTTAAAAAAAAATCAAACACCGATTACATTGTTTTGATAGTTGATTTCAAAAGACTACTAAGGAAGAAAACTAACCTTCTGGAATGCTTGCAAAATTACTACAAGCTAGTTTTACTGCTCTGTTCAAAAAGTCTAGGGCCTAATTCAACTTTTACTAAGTGAGAATTTACCAACCCCCAACAATTTGGTTTTCAGCCTCCCTCTATAGAGACTTGACCGATGGTTTAAAAAACACTCTAGAAAAAATATTTTGGTCTGAAGAAAAAAAAATGACATTTCTCTGTAAGAGAGGTGGAAGTGGTAGTCCCACGTCTTTTATTTGTACCGAAGGCTGTGCCACCTTCAAAAAGCATTTGGAGCAACATTCCATGTCATACATTTGGGACTTCCACCATCCACTCTTCTATGGTGCAAAACTGACTTTGGAGGAAGTTTTAAAATTAGTCTAGGGTCATTCCTTTAGTCTACTTTAGTGCAGAGCTGTAATAGCCTTCTACTTAGGTAACAGAGACTTGGTAAACTCCTGTCACTCAGCCCACCAGACTCTCAAATCATGGGATTCTTTACTTGACTGACAACAAATTAATTTGAGGGAATAAAGCCTCAAATGCACTGCCCCTCAAAATAATATGCATGAAGAAATTCCTAAAAGATATGCAGAACTTTCATTCTTTGAGACACTATACCATCCATTCATGAATGAAGCCAGTTATCAGAGAGCTATGTACCTGGGCCACACCACATGGCTGGTCACAGCCACCCTAACAGAACTGCTTTAAGAAAAAGAGTAGTTATTTATTGAGCACATACAGTCTTTACCAAGGTAGATGTTATTCTCATGTTAGAGAAGAAAATAATCAGATCTTGAGAGGTTATTTCCCCCAAAGACACAGAGCCACACCATGGGTCTAGATGAAGGACATTATAAAAAATAGCCCAATGAATCCTGCTGACTTTCAGTGTTAAGGGTGTTGAGGAAACTGTATTACACTATACTGAATCCACTTTTAAATAAACTATAGGAGAAATTTCATTCTGGATTCTAGACAGGAACAACTTTGTTCCTCTTAGGCAACTGGTTTGTTTTTCTCATGGATGAGCTTTTCAATCATTAAATTTTTCATGTTTTCCTCTTTGCCTGGAAGTTAGAAAACTCAAAATTAAGTGTGTGCCCAGCTCTAATACATATACAGGATTTCAAACATGGATTTTGTGAGCTAATGTTTCTCCTAGCTCATTTCTTCTTTTTTTTTCTTCATTGATATTCTCAGATTTGAAAATCTCATCTTATATGTTCATCCTATTACAAACTATGTATCTTCAAATGCTAATTACCAAAATCTTGTAAAAACTCACCAAGTTGTACATTATACAATATATAAGTTATATTCAATAAAGTACTGGGGAAAAGTATAAAAGAAAAGCCATTTATAACACTCAAAATCAAAGGACAGTAATTCAAATATTTCCTATACTATCTTTGAGTCAATTCTTGACAAAATATTTTAAATTACTTCTTCCTTGCATAAGCAATCACTGAATTAATATTGTAATTCTATTTATTATAACTTATAACTTAAAATATAGTCATATATCTATATGTGGGTTTATTAAAGTTAGAATGGGGGTAATTTTGAGGGATTTCATTTCATAAAGATTGCATGGTAAGGTTCTATCAGTCTTTTTATCATATTTATCCTAGAGGAAAGGAGTACATATGGGTGAATCAGTGTGGAGGAAAAAAAGCATCTTTAGTGAAATAAAAGTATTAGTGGAGAAAAGGGAAAACAAGCACATGGAACAACTTGGTAAAACCAATGCCAGTGTGAGATGCACATGCCCATGGCTTTGGCTTCACTTTTCTCCTTGTCTTGGTTGTCTCAGTAGTGATTCTCAAATTTTTTTGGTGTTGGAACTCTTCACACTCTTTGACTTAGTTTTTGTAGGTTATAGCTATTAGTATTTACCCTATTAGAAACTAAAATGGATATATGTTGAAAACCATTATGTATTAACAAAAACATTTTATTTTTAAATAACTATAATTTTTTTAAAAAAAAGAAATGAGTGGTGCTTTGTACTTTTAAAAATCTCTTTAATATCTTGCTTCATAGAGCACAGATTCTCTTATCCACTTCTGCATTTATTCTGAGAAGTTGTTTTTGTTGGAAGTATATGAAAAAATTTGGCCACACAGAGATACGTAGTTGGAAAAAGAAGTATTGTAATAGCCTGCTCAGGTAATTATGGATATTTGAATTTGCCACAACACCCAAATTCAACAAACTGTAATTTCTTAGTACCACATGAGGCTGGTAGTATTCTAACAACCAGAACCAAATAAAGAAAGCACAACAGAAAGGAAACTACAAACCAATATCCCTCATGAAGTTAAATGCAAAAATCTTTAACAAAATTTTTGCAAATTGAATGCAACATATGTGTGTGTGATGTGCTTATATAACCAAAAAGGATTTATACCATGTGCACAAGGTTCATTCAATATTCAAAAATTAATCAATGTAATCCACCATATCAAGAGGTTAAGGAAAAAATCATATGTCCACATCAATTAATGCAAAAAGAAATTTGATGTAATTTGATCTCTATTCAGGATGAAAAGTACCAGTACACTAGAAACAGAAAGGGAATCTTCTCAACCTAATAAAGAACATCTACAAAAAAAACCTACAGCTAACATCATACTTAACAGTAAAAGACTGAATAATTTTCCTCTAAGATCATGAACAAGGCAAGGATGTTCACTCTCACCATTCTTATTTGGCACAATACTAGAATTCCTAGCACTTGCAATAAGGCAAGAAAAACAATTAAAGATTTATTTTAATTTTAACAGACTGTAAAGAAAAAAAGTGTCTTGGTTTGCAGATGATAAAGAAAAAAAAAATTCTCAAAGGATCTACAATCCTAGATCCAAAACGTGACTTCAGTAAGGTTTCAGGATACAAGATCAATACACAAAAACCAATTGCATTTCTACATACTGACAACAAAAAAATGGAAACAAATTAAAATGAATGTCATTATCAGTTGCTCCAAATAAAATGAAATAATTAGGTATAATTCTAACAAAGGGACACCTGGATGGCTCAGTCGATTAAGCATCTGCCTTTGGCTCGGGTCCTGCTCCCAGGCCCTGGAATCGAGTTGGGCATGGGGCTCCTTGCTCAGCAGGGAGCCTGCTTCTCCCTCTGCCTGCCGCTCCCCTACTTGTGCCTGCTCGCTCTCTGACAAATAAATGGGCAAAATCTTAAAAAAAATATTCTAACAAAACATGGGTAATATCTGTATGATGAAAATTATAAATTGCTAATAAAAGAAATCAAAGAAGACCCAAATCCTGGAGACATCCCATGTTTACAGATTGGAAGAATGAACACAGTAAAGATGTCAATTCTCCCTAAATTGACGTATAGGTTTAAACAATTCATATTAACATATGGTGAAATTAAATTCTTACACTGGACATTTTAAAAAGTGACTCCTCCAAAAATTTTTTCAAAATTCAGTTTAATTTGTTAAATAATTACACTAGTCATCATAATTACATAGTCTCAAAAATAATCATGTGGACTTTAAAGAAAAAGGTGGGAAAGAATTAATAAAGAGCAACTTGAAATAATTCTGTCAATACATTTTTAAAATGCTAAAAGTAATCAATGCTACATAGGCAACGAAAGCAAAAATAGAAAAATGGGACTATATTAAACAAAAATTTTTTTATACATTAAAGGACATAATCAATAGAGTGCAAAGGCAACCTATGGAGTAGGAGAAAATCATATATCTGATAAGGGGCTAATATCCAGAATATAGAAAGAACTCCCAACAACTCAAAACAAAAAAAAAATCCAATAACCAGATTAAAAAAATGGGCAAAGTACTTAAGTAGACAAATCTCCAAAGATGATATACAAACACCTGACAGGCACATGAAAAGATGCTCAGTAGCACTAATCATCAGAGAAATGCAAATCAAAACCACAATGAGATATCACCTCACACCCATTAGGATGACTACAATAGAACAATCAATCAATCAATAAGCAGTGTTGGTGAGGGTGTGGAAAATTAGAACCCTTACACACTGTTGGGAATGTAAAATAGTGTAACCACTATGGAAAACAGTACGAAAGTTTCCCAAAAAATTAAAAATAGAACTACCCCGTGATCTAGTAATCTCACTTCTGGGTATACATCTAAAAGAATTGAAAGCAGGGTCTCAGAGAGATATTTGCACACCTGCGTTCATAGCAGCACTATTTTCAGTGGCAAAGAGGTGAAAGCAACCCCAAATGCCCATTGACAGATGAATGGATAAACAAAATGTGGTCTACATATACAATGGAATATTATTAAGCTTTAAAAGAGAGGGCGATCCTCACATATACTAAAAAATGGATGAACCTTTAGGGCATTATATTAAGTGAAATAAATCAATCACAAAAAGACAAATACTATATGATTTCATCTATATGAAGTATCTAAAGTAATAAAATACATAGAAACAGAAAATAAAATGGTGGTTACCAAGGGCTTGGGGAAGGGGAAAGGAAGGTTGTTTAATGAGTATAGAATTTCAGATTTGTAAGATGAGAAAGTTCTGAAGATCTGTTTCACAACAGTGTAAATATATTTAACACTACCAACTGTACTTAAAAATGGTTAACATGGTAAATTTTATATCATGTGTTTTTTATCACAATACAAAATTATATAAAAATAATACTAAATATTAAGTGGAAGAAAATGTTGCATTTGTGGAATGCCTACAAAATGTCAGAAATCACCCAAATAAACACATAAATCACAATATTTTCATACTACTCTGAAGGAAAATGTTATTAACTTTTTCTTCTAGAAAGCATGATAATCGATTTCATAATACCACAATATGCTCAGTTATATCAAAGAGAGGAAAACTACTGGACCATTAAGTAATTTTATCTGGAGATCTAAATATATGTATTCATAAATATTGCTAAGTCTATTTGCTTAATTTTATTCCCAGTAGAAGCTACACTTTAGGGGTGCCTGGGTGGCTCAGTCAGTTAAGCATCTGCCTCGGATCAGGTTATGATCCCAGGGTCCTGGGATCCAGTCCCACATCAGGCTCCCTGCTCAGCGGGGAGCCTGCTTCTCCCTCTGTCTGCCACTCCCCCTGCTTCCCCTGCTTGAGCTCTATCTCTCTCTGACAAATAAATAAAATCTTAAAAAAAAAAAAAAAGGAAGCAGCTACACTTTAGTAACCTTACTTCATATTTATATTTATTCTCGTTCCTTATGGATTCTAAAAACAAAATTCACAGATATACTCTCAAGCATGTTATTGAAGTAAATATGCTATACTATAACCAATGAGGAGTACATTTAACTTTTAATTCCTTAGTTAAGGATAAAAATAGCTATCACATATTCTATGCCCGAGATAAATTTTTAAAAGAGAAAATGCCTCCTATTCTGAAATGACAGCCCCCTCACATATGGAGCAGTAAACTTTTCTTTCTTCCTGAAATACTCATTTGGCACTGATTTTTGACAAGTGAAAAAGCTTTTCCACATAAATACAGTCCACTTGATTTTAAGAAGCACTGATTACCCCCCTTTCAAATTTTCCTTAATATTTAAGATGTCTACTTTCCTTTAATTTTTGTAGCAAGTTGCAGAAATAACTTGTTTCGATTTTCCAGAAATGATGGGTTGAAATTTGTGTGTTGACCAAGGGGGATGCTGATGTGCACTAAATGTAGATGTCAGAGATTTTAAAAAGTATTCAGTGGGGCCACCTGAGTGACTAAGAGGGTTAAGCTTCCGACTCTTCATCTCAGCTCAGGTCTTGATCTCAGTGTCATGAGTTCAAGCCCTGCACTGGGCTCCACACTGGGCATAGAGGCTACTTTAAAAATATAAATAAATAAACAAACAAACAAATAAGTAAATAAAATATCCAATGAATTTGACAAGTTATTTTTTCCTCAAATATCCTAAAAGAAGTAAAACCATTAAAACTATATTAAATGAATAAAAGTCATCCTTTTGTTTACATATAATAGTAAATACTAGCATCTATTGTCAAAATTAGTATCTAAAGGGACAGCTGTAGATCAATTTTTAATCCTACTATGATCGTGCATGAAAATTATACTTGTTTTTTTCCTCTCTCTCACTCGATTTTTTATATTGTTGAAATGAAGAAACAATATTTAATATTCAGATTGAGACATGCTAAGTAACTAAATATTATCATCTTGCATGTGATCAAACCTAAAGCTAAATGAAAATGCCCCCGTCTCATTTCATGTAAATTAAGCTGATTATAGAAAGTGTCCAATTTCTATCGTTCGTCTCCACAAAGTAGCTCACACATATTTGTTGGGTAACTGCAGACTGACTGATTCTAAATATAAACCGAGATGTGTGCTAAAATTATTGTCCTGATTTTTTAAGCAATCACCATGAGTATCACACATGGTTACAGATTTTATTTATTTAGTATCTTGAAAAATAGTTTAAATAATGACAAAATTACACATGAATATTTTCCCATCAAATGTAATGATTTAAATTAAATCCATAGCTGCTAACTTCTCCTACCAATACTGCACACATATGGCCATCCATATCATAAAACCAGTCAAACCTAGTATTAGGACCACATCAATTAAGGCAGATTTTACACAAACAACTTTTAAGTGGCGTCACTTCCCTTACAAAAGGAAGATGGTACTACCCTAAAAGAGAGGTATACCTAAGCAGCTCTAAAATTCTAACCCAACAAAAAGCCGCAAAATAATCTTGAAGCTGCCGCCTGGATTACTGCTGACCCATCTTCCAAATCCACAAATGCTCAATTTATTTTAAAAAGTCCATTTCTCGAAAATACACTAATGGAGGAGAAAGGAGAATTTATGTAAAAATAAGCTAATGCCATCTTGTTGAATTAGATGTGACACAGGCCAGACTTTGCAAAGTAGTGGGTAAAAGAGATAGAAATGTTCAAAATAATCCTTTGTCAAACATAATGTTTCATTTCACATGGCTAAGCAGCAGAACAAAATAACATAGAAGTTTGGAAACTCAGGAGCCACAACACAATTTTAAAAAAAATCAAACAATGAGGATGGTTCAGTGTACCCCAGTGAACCAAGAATATCATCAATTTCAAAGGGAAGGAGTTCTCAGACCTTTGGGTCAGCCTCGGAGAAGACCCAGTGATCACTTGACCACTTAACTCTAAACCTTCAAAGGAGTCAAAGGAACGTAGGCCAACCAGTCACTTGCAAGTAAAAAGTGAAGGAAAAAAGAGTTAAACAGCTTTATCACTCACCTTCCCAGAGCCCAAACAATCCCAACACTTTGGCTTTGTCAACTACTATGTGTACTATGCGCAGGAGTGTGTAAACAAATAAATGTCAAATGGGAATTAACAGAAATAAGGGTAGTGGAGAAAAATAGGCAAGCCTATTTAAATTTAAGTTTTTTAACTTTAAGTTAACCCTAGGGAAACTGTTGGCTGAGCCCAGTTCAACTTTGACAGATAATGCCTAAGAGGAATGGAAATAAATTTACCACTTTCTAAGAGCTTAAGGAAATTGTTTTAAATAATACGTCTCAACTAAGCACAGGACAAATTCTTCCTCAATGTCCAGCTTCCACCAGAATTCATCTGTCAGGTCGTAAAAGGGGGGAGGAGGCTATTGTGGATTTGTAAAGTTGATGCTTCTGTTTTCATTTCCTTTCAGGTCTCCCAAGACTAATGGCACATTATAAAACCTGCCTATGCTCCCTACTTGTGTCCTCAAGGCACATTCACATCCCAGTGACTCCCCTTCCACTGGTCCTCAGAGACCCTTAATGGCCTCCCTGCCTCAGTGGCTTTTTTTTTTTTGACAGAGAAAGCACAAGTAGGCAGAGCGGCAGGCAGAGGGAAAGGGAGAAGCAGGCTCTCTGCCGAGCAGGGAGCCCGATGCGGGGCTCAATCCCAGGACCCTGGGATCATGACCTGAGCCGAAGGCAGCCGCCCAACCGACTGAGCCACCCAGGCGCCCCCCTCAGTGGCTTCTGATATTCCAAGTAGGATGGGGGTGGGATCCAGAGGAAGCACAGGTGAGAGACTGGGGGGTAAGAGGCCCAGCCAAAGCAAAGGAGGTAGTGGCACTCGTCCCTACAACTGCTGGGGTAAAGGAGGCATAGTCTCTCTCCTCCTTCAGGGGAATTTCCTTTAGTGGAGGATTACTGAAAACAAGGGAAGGTGGAGGGTTACTGGAAACAAGGGGAAGGAAACATCTGAATGCCCACGGGAAACGCTGGGAATGCTCTGTGTCTCTCAACTGCCACTGCTCTCAGAGGCTGTCTCTAGCAATACATAAGGGAGGGAGGGCAGAAGTCGTCGATGTCCACCACACTCCCTTGTACGTTGTAACCAGGGCTTCTCCTGAGAACTGGAAGGAGGTCTGAAATTCCCACCCTCACCTATGCGGATTCTCTAAATCAGAGTGCAAGTTCATATGCTTTGCATTGCCAGGATACTGAAGCTGGAGACCTAGGAATCTGATACAGGAGGGCAGAAGAAGTTGAAGTTTGAAAGATAAGGGCGGGGTAGATACCTGAAGGGAGGATGGAGGGGAGGAAACTGAGGTCCACAAATACAATGCTAAAACCAGAATGTAGTCCATCATATATTCCCTTCTCTGACTATAAACTCTTGCCGACTCTCACCAAACACGCTCTCCAGCTTCATTTACATCTTCTCTCCTCAGGCCCCAACTGCCCGCCTTTCTCGCACTGCCCATGATTTTTTTTTTTTAATTGAAGTATAGTTGACATATAATACTACATTAGTTTCAGGTGTAAAACATAGTGATTCGACAACGCTATACATTATGCAATGCTCACCACTACACCAAATAAGTGTAGTTACCATCTGTCACCATACAAAGTCATTATAATATTATTGACTACATTCCCTATGTTGTACTTTTCAACCCCGTGACTTATTTATTTTATAACTGGAAGTCTGTACCTCTTAATCCCCTTCATCTATTTTGCCCAGTAGCCATGATTCAAATAGTTTCTCTAGGGCGCCTGAGTGGCTCAGATGATTAAGCGTCTGCCTTCGGCTCAGGTCATGGTCCTGGAGTCCCGGGATCAAGTCCCGCATCGGGCTCCCTGCTCAGCAGGGAGCCTGCTTCTCTCTCTGACCCTCCTCCCTCTCATGCTCTCTGTCTCTCATTCTCTGTCTCAAATAAGTGAATAAAATCTTTAAAAAAAAAAAAAAAAAAAAACAAATAGTTTCTCTAACCAAAAGAGCAGATTGCCTGAAAAAGTGTAATCTGAGGAACCACAAACAGGAGTGAGTGTAAATAATTAATAATACGCCAATATCTTATAATTTATAATGTCCAGAGAACATGCAGAATCCAGCAGAGTTTCAAAAGTTGCATGAAGTAGTCAAACTACACATCATAAGAAAAAATAATTGTAACTGTGTGGTGATGGATATTAACTAGACTTAGTGTGGTGATCATTTGCAATATATATAAATATCAAATCACTATGTTACACCTGAAACTAATATAATGTTATATTGATATATATTGAGATATATTAATTATATCTCAATTTAAAAAACTGAACCAAGATTTCATACTTTTTAACCCAGAAATTTCATTTATGAACAAAGATGTTCATCACAGTGTTAGTTATTATCATCAAAAATATACCAACACTGAGGAATGGTTAAGAAATTATCATACATCTACCTAATGGAAAATTATGTAGATATTTTTAAAGTTCACTTTCCAGTTGTAATTAAGGGAAAATTAATGTTATAAAATTTAAAGTAAAAATATTTTAAAAAGTAATATATATATCATGATTAAAACCATGCACAGAAAAAAGAGTGGAAGGAAATATGAAAATCACATCAAAATATTAATAGTGCTTGTCTTTAGTTAGTACAAGTATGGTGATTTTTTTTTCCTTTTTATATTCTTATAGTTTCCAAACTGTTCATAATTTTATAACAGAAAGGGGAAGCTTTCAAAAAGGCAAGCTTCTTTGAAAGAGGAAAAATGTTACTTGTGTAGAAAACTCCTGGGTTCAGTTGACAATTAATCCTTTTAATATCAGTACCCAGGAACTATAGCATTTTCTGGAAGGGCACTTGGAACAAGGAATATGGAGAATATGAGCAAGACCAGCCAAAGAGAAACTTGGCCAGGCGCCTGGGTGGCTCAGTTGGTTAAGCGACTGCCTTCGGCTCAGGTCATGATCCTGGAGTCCCGGGATCGAGTCCCGCATCGGGCTCCCTGCTCGGCAGGGAGTCTGCTTCTCCCTCTGACCCTCCCCCCTCTCATGTGCTCTCTCTCATTCTCTCTGTCTCAAATAAATAAATAAAATCTTTAAAAAAAAAAAAAAGAGAGAAACTTGGCCTGCTTAGTAACCTACACTGCTAGTTCCCTGTGACTACCAGATGAGGAGCAGATTTCACTGCCTGATATGCAAGATTCTTCACAATTTGTCACTGTGTATTCAAACAGTATATGAGCACTTAGCTGAACCTCCTTGTCTGGCTTTGTCTTTTCCTATCCAAATCCTTCCCATCTGGCAGAGTGACTGAATTCACTTCCATCCGTGAAGAGTTACTGATTCTGTTATGAAACCAGCCTCTGTGATTTCTCCTCCTTAAGGTGTTGATATAGCATTTATAGCACCACCTTTTCCTGATATTAGGCCAATTCTAATTATTTTGTTAATTACTCATGTGTAAGTAAATACCTCCCCAGCTAGACTTTAAGTTCCTTGAAGTCAAGAATTAAATGGTCTGCAGACAGTAGTCATTCAACAAATACATATATATATATATATATATATACAGAAAGAGAGAGACAAGAGTGAGAAAAGATGCAGTGCTCAAACCAGGTTGGTATTATATTCACACTTGGTGACGTTATCTAAATAAAATGTGTTGCCTCTGTTTTAAAATGTTCCCGCTGACCATCACTAGGACATGCACCTTCTTTTTTTTTTTTTTAAATAGCAGTGGGATCGTAGTTTTGCTTATTTTTTCACACCAATTCTGCCATCCTCCTTGTAGTTAAACAGAATGGACTGCAAGATGCCTCACAGAGGTTCAGGATAGAGACTACAGCCATATAAAGAACAAAAAAAAATGACCTCCTAGAAATCAAATTTAAGGGTCATCACGTGATCCTACTTCTCTCACAGTCTTGTGTGAACAACATATATAAATTTGTGCCTCCATTTTATGGCTTTATTTAGGCAATGGGCTTTAGTCTCTCAATATCCTCATTAATAATTCTCCAATGTAAATAGTTCAATACTTTAGAAATGACAGACTAAGATGATTATGTTCCTATCCGCCATCAAGTACTATTCCAGTACTTAGAGATAATGAGCATTTGTACTATAGCAACCTGCCTCTGGAGACATCAACAAGAGTTTCACATCTTAAGGGAGAATACATAAATCATAAAGGAAGGCAAATCAAATGGCCAAGCAACAGATAAAGAAAACCCTAGCATCCGTTATTTTTTCAGAAAGAGTACACAGGTCAATATAGTTGTTAACTCTGAAGGGCAGAGCAAAAACAAATCAATGCAGTTTCCCACTGTACAGAACTACATTTTGCTACAACACACATATTTTTTGTAAGTCAATACTTGTCTAGATGCCACCACTTACTAGCCATATGATCTTGAACCTTCTATTTCAGTTCCTTAGTCTGTAAAATGGAGTTATCACCTACTATGCCACATCACAGTGGAAATGAATCAAATAACATTATCAGTCTGGGTTTATCTGTCACCCTATCATGGGATGACACACCCCACAAAAACAGTTCAGTCACACACCCCATGAACTAGGTAACTGTTCTTATTGCAAATGTTTCCATTAAGTTTTTAAAAAGAAAAAGATTTCCAGGTGTTTCGTTTTGTTTTACTTTCCTAATTGATTTTTCCAACATTTGAGCATCCACCATATATCACTGCCAAAAATGTGTTAAACATCTCCTGCAATGACCTAGCTCTCCTTTGCAGTGTTGTCCAGATATTATTTTTTGGCAAACGCTTTCTAAGAAAATGCGGTTTTTTTCCACATAATTCAAAGCCCTTTCTTACTAAAAGAACAACAAGGGCGCCTGGGTGGCTCAGTTGGTTAAGCGACTGCCTTCGGCTCAGGTCATGATCCTGGAGTCCCGGGATCGAGCCCCGCATCGGGCTCCCTGCTCAGCGGGGGGTCTGCTTCTCCCTCTGCCCTCTTCCCTCTCGTGCTCTCTGTCTCTCATTCTCTCTCAAATAAATAAATAAAATCTTTAAAAAAAAAAAACAAAAAAAATAAAAAATAAAAAAAAAATAAAAGAACAACAATTCCATATACAGTAAGTTTACAGGTTGTTGCTATTGTTTGAGATCATTCTTATGAAAATTAATTTTATGTTTAATATCTAATGGGCCATCTATATGTACCCTTACACTTGGACATACAACTCTGTATGGAAGTTGTATGGAAGTGGAAGATCCATGGGCTTTGGAGTCAGGGAGACTTGTATTCAAATTCCTGTTCTGTGACCTTGAGCATGTAATTTAACTTCCAGGCTCCTCACTTTCCACCTTTGGTTCTGGGTTGCCGTGATGATTTAATGAAATAATATACCTAAAAGTAAGTGTCTAGACTCTGAAAGTATTATTTCCTACCTCCCTTAAATCTTTTCCTCCTATGCCAAGACCAAGCAAACCCACTCTGAACACAAGACTACTTGGACACAGCCTCTATTTCACACATTAGTGGCGGAATGCTATGCAATGAAAAACTGAGTGGACGATGGCTTGAATTAAGTATCCAACGGAGCAAGAAGTAAAGAAACTGACAGGTATAGACAAGGGCCCCATACTTCACTCGCCTGTGGGAAAAAGACACTAATCTGACACACTTTAAAGATTGCACCGCACACTCACAGAGGTTTGTACCATGCTCTGGGAAAAGGACGGAATTACGGAACAAGCCAGCAGGGAGCCTCCTTGTTAACCCCACCCGACACCGCCCGCCTGGGTGGTACCTCTGAAGCCTAGAAACTGAGGTGAGAGCACAGCAACTGACCTCGTCCCCCCCCACCACCACCACCACCCTCCCCCATTCCGCCCAAATCTCTCTCGGGGCACGAATGGTGCTGAATCATTAGTCCTAACAGTAGCAGCTCCCGGTTCCGCTGCTCCCGCGGGAGCCAGTGTCCCTAGAGCAATGACCGTCCCTGGTGGGAGCCGATACCTCGGGGGTGTGGGGGCGGTGAAAGGGGGTCGGGAAGGATCCGGGCAGCAGGTACTCACCGGGGTGAGGAAAGCCCAGCCCTGGTCTTCTCCTCCCGGCTGCAGGCGGTGCCTCTGCGGCCCCTCCGCTTCCCGGTTTCCCGCGGGCGGTTGCCCCCGGGCCCGGCAGCCTGCGCTGGTGGTCCGGTGCTCCCCTCTGCCAGCCCGCCGCCCTAAGCAGCCACGGCTCGGGGCTCGGGCGCTCCACCCGGAGCAGCTGGAGCAGCTGTCGCTGCCGAAGGGGGTGGCGGCTACCGACGGGCCAGACCATTCGCGGGCTGCGACCGGGGGTGCGCGACGTGCGGAGCGGGGCGGTCGTGGAGGGCGCCGAGGGCCGGCGACGGTTGGGAGGAACCAAGAACGAGGGGAATCCTCCGCCTCCCAGTAGCGCCGGGAGGGCTTGGGGGCAAAAGGGACCAAGAGAGGAGCAGCTGCTCTCCCTGGCTGTTGACTGAACACAATCCCTAAGCTTTCCCGGGCACCCCCCTCCGGGTTTGCCTTGGTTCCGCTCAGGGCTCCTTTAGAACGCGGCAAACAGAGGACCTAGCAACGGGTGCGCCTGGGCGGTGTCCCCTCCTGGGGAGATGCGAAAGGGCGCTGGCCGGAGCCCTGCCTTCGAGCCACCTCCTCCTGCTCCACAGTGGGGCCCTATGGCGCCAGTTTCTGGTGCATATCTTACTCTAGACGTCTTACCACGAAAGAGAGAGGAGCATCAGAGTCCTTGAAGGGGCTCCTCAGATCTTTTACCCAAGCATCTCTGTGGAGCAAAGAATTAAAAAGGTATCTAAGCCCAGCCTGAAAGTTAGAAAATAAAATTAAGTGGGCCCCCATCCTATAGGTGCTTTGTAGCTACAGGAAAATAAGGGACACTTTTGAATCAGAGTTATTGCTCCACAAATGTCGAACCACTGCAGTTGGAAAATGTACATTTTAACAGTTCTATAAAAGAGCATTAAAGAAATTCAAAAATATTTCAGGTTCACTGTCTACCATTTTAAAGATTAGTGTCTTGGGAGTGGGGAGGAAATCATATCCTTACATGAAATTAACTTGTATAGAACTGAAAAGAGAAGTTCCCACCATGACATCCCTTACTAAAATTTTGTGAAAGCTACTTGTGTGGTCCCTGCCCCTTTCACAACCAGTCTTAAGCAGGTTCATTTCAGACCATGGTGAAGATGGAGACAAGTGTATAGTTTGCCTTATAGAAAGAAAAAAAAAGAACAGAGTTGACAACTACCTTTAAAATATAATTTAAGGGGGCATAAGGAAAAAAAAAACACCTCCAAATACCTCAGTTAAAAGCCCTTCCACCGTTGAAAGCCATTCATTCTGAATTAAGGTTTTGTCCTTTTTTGAGTTAACATAATTTTTTAACATAAATTGAGCACCTACTATGGACTGCACTGAGAATGTTTCCAGTTTCATTCCTTCATTTATTCTAGAAACTCCTGTAAAATTGGTGATATCTTTGCTATTTTTAAAATAGACTGGGCTCAGAAAGTTTGTTGTGCTAGGTTCATGTCTCATAGTTAATGAGTGGCAGAACAAGCATTGCAATCTGGAGTTTTTGACTAGTGCCTTTCCACTAGAATGCTCCAGGAAACATACACAAAGCTTTCTCATAGCCAACATTGGCCCTCGAATGTGAGCTTATTTATCCTTCCTTTGTGAAAACTAGGTTTCATGGTGGAGAAAGGGACATTTAAATATCTAAGGTGGATGTCACCCTGAGGTTATAAGTAGGGATCTGAAAGAGGAGGCTGTATTTCACCCAAAATTAACCTGGAAACATCAATTAAAAAAAAAAAAAAATGCATGGTTAGCCTCACGTGAGGGTGAGGAGGAATTCTCTACTACATTTTGTTAATCATTTTTACATCATCATTTACACTATATTGTGCTTTATACTGCCCTTAAACTATTATTCTATATTACATTTTGCACTATTATTCTTCCCAGAAAGGAGCAAGAGTTTTTAAATGGACTTAATGTCATGGGTCCTCATATACTTTACCAGAATTTAAAGTAACAAGGCATTAATAACTTTCACAGAATGTTAAGGAAACTTTTTGAGAAATAAGGAATAAAATTAAATGGTTACACATGTTGTGCCATTGTTATTATGTTAACTGTTATTGTAAATGTTCACAACTCAGTACCAGCAAAAGAGAACTCCCCAGAGCTCCATGTTGCTGAGGAGCTGGGGTACTAGATCCCTCGTGAGGCCAGGCAGCTGTGACTCAGGGCTGGGATGGCCTCAGCCTCAGAAATGTGTGATTCTTCTCTCCCCATGCAGTTGTTTCACTTTCCAAGGAGACAAAAAAGGAACAGACTTGGAGTAAAGAAGATGCCTTTTGAATTAGTATTCTCTCTCTGATTGACAGGGATATAAGAAGGAAGGATAAGGTCTTGGGTGGTTTATCTGAGACCAAACTAGGATTTAGAACCCGGTTACCAGTGACATCTCCTGCCATCTGTTTGTATAAGTTGAGCTTCTTGGAGGGTATGTTTCTGAATGAAGGAGGAAGGGGACATTTTTGCCGGTGACATTTTGAGAAATTGTCAAAAGGCATGATGGGAATAGTGTGATGCCTGCATTCCTTCCTCTCCCACAGAGTCTTCAAATGCTTTAGAATCCACTGAGGAAAGAAATTAGGTCCAGAAACTGAGGAATTACTTTCAGAAATGACTTTGTGGGATTTCAGGTGTAAGAAGTACTATTTTGGACCCTAGTGACCCAGAGCTAGGGGAGAGGGCCATTCTCTCACCCAGTCTGCCATCAACTTTCGTGCAACCTCGCCACCAATAAAGAAGGACTCTGCCAGTAGAAGGGCATTGGCAGCCAATACACGGTCAAGGTAACTTGACTAGGAGCCCAGAGGAGTAGAGCATTAGTGGAATTGCTCCTGAGCACCTGGAAGACCCAGCTGAGGATTTCCTGTCATAAATGAGGGACGTTGGGTCGGGGAAGGTGATTGTTAAACTTAGATGATTATTAAACTTTATTTAGGCTGCAGTATTAAGGTGGATTTATTTGTATTCACAAAACCAGCATGACCTGGAGACATTCAAATAATATTACTTTTAAAATGACATGAATAAGACAGCTAGAAAAAAAGAAAATAGGTAATGCCTTTGACAAAACTGCAGAGTGAGCCACACCATGTTCAACTTCGATTCAAGAGTATTAAATAACTGGGGCGCCTGGGTGGCTCAGTCAGTTAAGCGTCCGACTCTTGATTTCAACTCAGGTCATGATCTCAGGGTCATGAGTTCAAGCCCTGCGTTCAGTACACATATGTACTGAAATCAATAAAATGTACTTCTCACTGTGGATTACTGTTTTTAAAAAAAGAAAGAATATTAAGTACCTACTATGTATTGGCCTATTATGTATTGGCCACATACTAAGGCGTGTGGTGACATTGACATCCCAAGGTACTCTTGTGGAGAATATTTAATAGTGTTATTTCTGTTTGCTTTTATTTATTTTTATTTTTTTTTAAGATTTTATTTATTTGAGAGAGAGAGACAGAGAGAGAGCATGAGAGGGGGGAGGGTTGGGAGGGTCAGAGGGAGAAGCAGACTCCCCGCGGAGCAGGGAGCCCGAAGCAGGACTCGATCCAGCGACTCCAGGATCATGACCTGAGCCGAAGGCAGTCGCTTAACCAACTGAGCCACCCAGGCACCCTTTCTGTTTGCTTTTAGCTAGAACTTTTTTTAATCATAGTATTTCTGAGGTAAGTACTATTATTATGTGAAGTACTATTTTCATCCTCATTTTATAGGTGAAGAAACTGAGAATTACAACAATTAATATGTCAAAGGTAACACAGCCAGAAAGTGGCCAAGCTGGGTTTCAAACCCAAACCAACACATGACATTACTTTCCACATACCTTTACTGCCTCCTGCTACACAGAAAGCAAGCTGTACATGGCATTTTTCGCTACAGTAGAAAATCTATTTTGTATCTGTTTTTTAAAATCTATTTTCAACTCTCACGCCTAAAAGGAAATGAGTCATTTCTCAAAGAGGATTTAAATGAGAGTCCTCCCAATGGAAACCTTGGGCATCCTTTTCTAGGTTTCTGTGCTCAGAAAAGAAACCCTGAAACAAGAAGTGATCATTGCAGCATAGAGTTGGCCAGTGATTTCTAAATTCTTGCTACAGGTTCTGATTCCAGGAACTTTTGGGTGAGACCTTGGAATCTATATTCTTACTAAGCACTGCAAGTGATTCTGATGCACAACCATTTGACCAGTTTGACCACACCACTCAGGATGAGAGCAGTGTGGGGCTCACAAACATCCAGTCTCCTAGACTTAACCCTTTAACCCCATCACTTGTTGAAAAGGAAATGGGAGACTAGTATTCACATTTATTATACAGAGATGTATTTATTAAATTGTTACTGCCTTTTTCAGTATTCTTTTAATCATTCCGAAAAGTCTTCAGAAATCCTCAAGTTAAAGATTATACTCATTCACAATTACTATTGTATGTGGATACTTGGAACTTAAGGCTCTTTTCAATTATTACATGATATTTTACATAAGAGAAAAAGGATACTAATTAGAACAGCATTAAATTTATGTATTAACTTTCGGAGAATTAACATGTTGATAACAGTAAGTCATTCCATCCAACATGATAGACTTCTTCATTTGTTTCTATTTTATCTTGCATTTCCCAAGACTATTTTTATAATTTTATCATATATGTTCTGCACTTTTCTTACCAAATTATTTTTTTGGCACTTGTCTTCCAAATGAAATATTCTTCCCATTTCCTTTTCTATGAGATTTTGCTTGAATAGAGAGAGAGATGGGTTATTTCTGTAAGTTATTTTTTATTAATCCAACACAGCAAGTTCTCTTATTGTTTTTTCATGAAAATATCTTGGGTTTTCTAAGAAAACAGGCATATCATCAGCATCTGGAACTTTATCTCTTTTTCTGTTATTTATACCTGTTATTTTATTTACATTTGCTAGAATCACCAATAGAAGCGATTATAGTGATGCCTGTCTCATTCCTGATTTTAAGTGAAATATTTAATTTTTGCCATTTAAGATTTGTTATTGGGCTTTTCTTTATTACATAATAATTTCTATCTGTTCCTGTTTTGCTTCAAGTTTCCCTTGGCATTGGTTGCTTGACCTTTATCTAATGTCTTTTCACCACGTATTGATAATGGTTGGGTTTTTCCCCTTTAACTTTTAATGTAATCAATATGTAGATAGACTTCCTGGAATTGAACTGTCTTTTCTCTCCTCTACTGAAGGCTGTTTTGTCATAGTGGTTTAGTCTTTTGGTTCATTCCTCTATTATAGTCTCTAATATATTATTTAAACACGTGGCTTTTATAGTCAGAGATGAAATTGGCCCACACTTTCATTGTCATTGTTGTTGTATTCCTTCTTTGGCTTTGGTATTTGAAATATTCTGGGTTCATAAAATGAACTGAGAACTTTCAATCTTTTTCTAAGTCCCACAATAGTTTAAATAATATTGGAATTATCTATTCTTTAATGGTCAGATTAAAAATTCAGCTGTGAATCCATCTGCCTGCTGCCTTTTTCAATAGGAAACCATTAATCACTTTTTCCATCTCTTCTATAATTGGTCTACTTAAGTTTTCACTTTTTCTGTGTCATTTGTGATAATGTATATTTTCCTAAGAAAGTATTCCTTTCATCTAGGTTTTTTTTTTTTTTTTTAATGTACTGCTCCAGAGTCACCTTTAGTATTTACTTAAAATTCTTTTCATCTCTTTCTTACTTTCACATAGTTAATCTTGCCCAGGTCTCATGTTCACGTTCTGGGAAGATGAGGGCTCAAGAAAAACTAAAACCTGTTTTATTGGACACTCAGTAGGACATCGAAGGCACAAAACATTAATATTTGGGACCTCCCTGACAAAGATGGGTGGGAGTCTTTTTGTTTACTTTGGGAGTTATTGCTACTTGTTTGTTTTCCTAATTTCAGCTGGGCCCATTTTGAGGACAGTAAGTTATCACAGGGATCAGCAATACCAGCAAACTAGAGAGGAACAGCGCAGAAGGCAGCAACAGACTCTGATTTCTTATAAATTCAAGCAGAGGGGGGGCGCCTGAGTGGCTCAGTCAGTTAAGCATCTGCCTTCGGCTCAGGTCATGATCTCAGGGTCCTGGGATCGAGTCCCGCATCAGGCTCCCTGCTCAGTGGGGAGTCTGCTTCTCCCTCTCCCTCTGCCTCTCCCCCAGCTTCTGCTTGCTCGCTCGTTCTCTCTCCCTCTCTCTCAAATAAATAAATAAAATCTTTAAAAAAAAAGTTCAAGCAGAGGGGAAGAAAAGTGGCAAACGTTCTATGATAATTGGATGTCCTAAGTTCTGAGGCAACTCTGGCCAGACTGATTTCTTTCCCTGAAATAACTGAGGAACACACTGAGTGGAATTAAAGGTACTTCAGGAGTGGAGAAAGAACCTAGAAAAGATGGAAAAAGAAAGCAAGAATACTAATTGTTGTAGTTACAGTGCCTCCATTTGACCCATAGCTGCTGAAGTTTAAGGAAACAATTTTATAATCAAAGTTTGATGGAGAAGAAAACTTTGGGTGAGTCACAGGACCATTACCCAGAGTCATACAAGAAGTCAAAGACTGGTCCAAAGACTAAAGTCTAGCTTATCTAGCTTATAACCCATAAGGTTACCCCTCTTTCACTTAGGAAGGAATGATTCAAAATAAATCACCAACGAGGCAGATAAGAAATAAAAACTCTCAAATATTTGTCCTACTGACTTTGACTCTATGATTTTTATGATTGGATTCGAAGGACTACAAACTTATCTGGCCCGCAAGCAAAGAGAGTGATCTTCAGTCTTGTGGAGGGTTTCCATAAAGAGTGATATGTTTTGAAGAAAGAACATGGTTCTTCCTATCCAGTGCAACCCCACTTCTTCATTCTATCAAGGATGTGGTTTAAGGCTTTCTGTTTGCTTTTTTCTTATAATTGTAATTTGCATATCTGGTTATTTTAAGGGTGAGACTATAACATTTCTGGTTGATAATTATAACAAACCAATTTGTTAATAATAGGATTTCAGTTGATCAAGTTCATCTCCAGAAAAAATTGTAAATAATTTAACCTAAATCATCCAGACAAGGTAGATTATTATGGTAAGAGAGCTAATAACAATAGTTATTTTTTTTATAATAATAATATTTTTATTCACTTTTCAATAAGTAAACTACACTATGCTAAGTACTTCATTTACTTCATATAATCCTCACTTAAATCACATGAAGAGACAATATCACTTCCGTCTTACAGATTTAAAAACTGAAATTTTAAGTGTATTAAGTAACGTCCCCAGTGTTACAAAGCTAGAGATTGCCGAAGTGGGACTTAAGTCCACGTTTTTCTAAATCTAGCTCTTTTTGATTCTTAAGCTCCCATCCTTATTGTTCTGCTCTACTGCCTTACTAAGAGAAGCTGATATATTCCATCCTATTTGTGGATACAAGTATCCCAAACATACAACATTTTATTACCAGGCCAATTCTTTAGGAAAACCCATTCCATTTGCCAGGCAAATAATACAAAATTAAACTTGCAAAACATTTGGCTCACTCTCACATTCCAAGAAGAGTAATTTCCTTAGAAGTACAAGGAATGAAAATCTGACTCACAAGAAATAATTCTATCAAATATATTTCTGTACTACCTCTGACCTTGCCTTTTGGCTTAAATCACTGCCAAGACTAATAGATCCCATAATACTTTCAGGATATAGAAAATAATTAGTGATATTCATCTAATGATACAAATTTAAAAAGTATTTTTGATACTAGAGGTAACATTTATCTTCCAAAGGCTATTATTCTCTTCTCCTTAAAGTATCCTATAATAATTCACATGATCATTTTGCTTTTTCAGAGAGTAAAAATAGGTTCCCTAATATTACTGCCTATTCTTCCCTTATAACTCACTGCCAAAACAAAGTAGATTAGCTTTTCACATGCTCATTATTATCTAAATATTCAAAAATAAAACCAAGAACATGGAAGCAAGGAAAAACAGAATATATAACAAATAAGTCAATCAGAGAAAGACATGTATCATATGACCTCACTGATATGAGCAATTCTTAATCTCAGGAAACAAACTGAGGGTTGCTGGAGTAGGGGGGTGTGGGAGGGATGGGGTGGCTGGGTGATAGACATTGGGGAGGGTATGTGCTATGGTGAGCACTGTGAATTGTGCAAGACTGTTGAATCACAGATCTGTACCTCTGAAACAAATAATGAATATACGTTAAGAAAAAAAAAAGATAGCAGGAGGGGAAGAATGAAGGGGGGGAAATCGGAGGGGGAGATGAACCATGAGAGATGATGGACTCTGAAAAACAAACTGCGGGTTCTAGAAGGGAGGGGGGTGGGAGGAGGAGTTAGCCTGGTGATGGATATTGAGGAGGGCACATTCTGCATGGAGCACTGGGTGTTATGCACAAACAGTGAATCATGGAACACTACATCAAAAACTAATGATGTAATGTATGGTGATTAACATAACAATAAAAATTTTTAAAAATAAAATAAAAAATGGATAATTTAATTCATAAAATATTTCTTATTTTGTGGTCATTTGCCTATAATTCCAATAAGAACATTGTCTCGCATATACAAATACCTAGGATAGTTGGAATTCATTCCTTCCAATAAAGGTAACTTGACAAGATAATTACGAAGTCCTTGTTCTCAGAGTCCTATCTCCTCTCAGTAAGTTACCTAGTTCTTGTCTAATCTGTGCCTGGTTCTTTACCTTACCTGTGGGTTTTATTGATTCTCCAGTATCAATATGTCAATACGCCAAGATTTTCTGCTTAAATTATCCAGAATTAATTTCTATAACTTAAAAATGAAAAACACAATAATTCAGCTTCCACTTAGGATGTACAAAGTTGTAAAGTTTATCACACTAAAACTAAAAACTGAAAAGGAAAACGGTAGTTAATCTATAAAAGCATGACTTTCCTTGAGGTTCAGAGAGTTGAGATCACAAGGCAACTGAGTAATCTGAGTTCCAGTGAGGCACAAGCTCCTTCAAGGAGAGCTGGAACGCATGAACATTTTGACCTATAGCAGAGCAGGGGAAAAACTGGCCACCACCATGCAAATAGGTAAGAAAAAGAATAGCTAAAATTAAAAAAAAAAACTAAAGACACATATGGACTGATGCATTAGTCTGGGATAGCTGGACATCCCAGAAACAAGGGGAGACTGCACTCATCCTCAAGTTGTCCTATAGACCTCTACAGGGTATTCAGGAGATTTGAGAGAGCCACATCACTAATGCAGGTATGAAGAAATAATGGGTGACTGTTCAGAAATGAGCACAAGGTCTTACTTGCTTCTGTTTTCTTCTCTCCTATGAAGCAAAAAGTTTAAATCACTGGGAAGAGAGGCAGCAAACCCTCTTGCCTACAGGTTATAGGCAAAAACTCAATGCATCTAAGGAAGGAATAGAAGTAAAATTCACCTGCTTCTGGAGGAGAGGCAAAAAAACCCATCTTGGATCTTGAATCTTACCAAAGTTCTGCTGCCACTGGACCAACCCCAGACATAAGGCAGAGTTTGGTTGCCATGGGCAGGATGTGTAGACATACTGAGAAAGCTCAACCTCCAAGGCCCAGCTGTCTAAGGCCTGCCAGAGAATGAGTTCGGAACAGGACAACAGAGAATCTTTCCTGCATCAGCATTCTACTATTGGGGGAGGGGCAAGTGTGTGAGTGGAGATGGAAAACTAAAAGTGGAGCAGAACCAATGAGAGAAACCCTTTAGCACTCCGTCTCCCGTCCAAGTCATAAAGGAGTAGTAGCTCAACTGTTAGAAGAATCTGAAGCCTGTGATACACTGAAGGCAACAAAAAAAGAATACCCAAACCCCGTTCAACTTTGGACTATATTGACTCAAGCCCACACTGAAGATCTGACAGAACAAGAGGTATTGCCCTATCCAGGAGTAAATACTATTTACTTTAGTCTCTACTGTCCTACACATAATGTCTAGCAGTCAATAAAAAAAATTGCAAGACTTTTAAAAAGTAAGAGAAAACAACCTACTGAGAGGAGATAGAACAATAAACAGAAATAGATTCAGAGATGACACAGATGTTGCAACTATCAGACAGAATCTTTAAAATAATCATGATTACTATATTAAAGGATCAAATGTAAAAGAGAACACAAAAATCAATGAAGAATTTCAGCAGAGAAATAGATAAAAAAGCCTCCTAAATTTCTGAGGAAATTACATTATCAAAGAGGTTGCGAATGCAGACTAAAATAACACTTACCTCTGTGAGATTTAAAACAAACTTAGGTTCCCAAATTGGCACCAGAAAAAAATGAGCTGTGAAAGCTGGACGGGGCTGTCCAGAAAGATTTGCTTGTGAATTGGACATGGGATATGAGAGAAAGAGAGGAGTCGAGAAGGCCCTATTCATTCTGACTAATTGGAAATATGGACATACATTAACTGATCTGTAGAAGCATATGGGAGAAGAAGGTTTGTTGGTGGTGTAGGGCAGGGGTTGGGGGGAGGCAATAAGGAGTTCCGTTTTAGACACGTTAAGCTTGAGATATTTATCAGACATTCAAGTGAAGCAGTCAAATAGAAAGTTGGATGTATGAGTTTGGAATTTGGGAAAGATATCTGGGCTTGAGAAATAAAATTAAGAGTTAAAAACATATAGATGGGATTTAAAGTCATGAGTCTAGTCAAAAGTATTAAGAGAATGGATATTCATAGGAACAGAAAAGGCCCCAAAACTGAGCCCTAAAGCATTCTGAACTTAAAAGGTCAAGAAGAGGAGGACCCAACAAAGGCGACTGATCCATTATCCCTAGATACACCTGATTGTATGAGGGGTTATATAATCCTGACAGACTGACAGTTATCACTGAGCCATATTTGACTGGTCACTTTAAAGATCTGGAAATATGCTTTATTTTAATAAAAAGTCATAATATTTTTCACCTGTACTAGATTTTTGAGCTTTTTAATTTTTTTTTTTGCCAAAGCTAAATAATTTAGTATGAAAAAATGTCATTTGTTATTCATACAGTATTTTTTTGTAAAAAAAGGTACAGAGTGGGGGCCGTCTGGTGGCTCAATCGTTAAGTGTCTGCCTTCGGCTCAGGTCATGATCCCAGGGTCCTGGGATCGAGCCCCACATCGGGCTCCCTGCTCAGCGGGAAGCCTTCTTCTCCCTCTCCCACTCCCCCTGCTTGTGTTCCCTCTCTCGCTGTGTCTCTCTCTGCCAAATAAATAAATAAAATCTTAAAAAAAAAGGTACAGAGTGGTTAATTTTGAAACAATTTACATTTAGCCAAATGTCATACCATTTATACAAATCTGTCAATGTAGCAAATGAGATAAGAAAAGCAGGAAAAAAAAGTTTTGCAAAATTTTTTTTTTTAAGATTTTATTTATTTATCTGAGTGAGAGAGAGAGTATGAGGTGGGGAGTGGGGCAGAGGAGAGGGAGAGCAGGGAGCTGAGCAGGGAGCCCCAAGCGGGACTCTGTCCCAGGACTCCAGGACCATGACCTGAGCCAAAGGCAGATGCTTAACCAACTGAACCAGCCAGGTGCCCCAAATTTTGCAAAATTTACACTTAAACATTAACTCTTCCAAATAGTAGTAAAGAAAGTAAATTTGCAGTTAAAATTAAACTATAGCTTTTATATATTGATGAGAAAACTTTTTCAGAGTTTTCTGTTTTCAATAAGAATTGTGGCTGAATACTTTTCAGACTCAGTTATGAAGTATGACATATTTCTGTGTAATAATCATGTGGTCTAGCTTCTTTATTTTGATGCTTTGCCATCTGGGGCCTTGCTGAACCCAGAAGGACTACCCCTCCCAAGGACAGCTAATTCCTAGAGATTCCTGGTAAGCTGCTAGCATGTCTTTCATATAGAAACTACCAATTTAGAGCCCACATTCCCAACAACTTCCTCTAATGGACTCTCAAACTCAGGGCCACTTTTACTAATAACCCCAGGGCCAGGTACACACAACTAGCCCCTATCTCCCAAAGACTGCTGAAATTATTCAAACTAGCAAATCCTAAACCTGCTTACCCTACCTCCCCTGTTCCTTCCCTCAGAAACCACAGTAAGGTTCTTGCCCACATTTTCCCCTCTCCCTTTGCCTCTAGACTGGCCGTGATATTCCCTATGTGGCCTTGCAGGGTGTGCTGGACCTTCTCCCTCCAGGGATCTGTGGGTATAAACTTCCTCTATAACACATTTTTATTTGCATCTTATTGTGTGTGATTAAGATAAATCCCAGGTAACTGACTAAAACATTCTACATTTCACCTCACAGGAGCTTTACTATAACAATACCAAAACACAAAAAACTAGCTCAGAAAAGGCAAAAATCCTCCTAATTCTAGTTTTACTTAATGTCTGGCTGGCTTCTTACTTTGAGAAACAAACAATAGGTTGTCTTCTCTCATTTGCTGCACGAAGTGTTAACTTGGAGAATAAAGCTTTCCATCTTCATCGTGTAGCATAATTGAAGACCTCAAGATAAAAGGTTTTCAATTGATAGTAGCTTTTGTCATCTTTCCCTTTTTCTTTGAGTTATTTTTTTAAATTCATCTTTGAAATGATTCAAATTTTCCTCCAGTTCTACCGTATTTTCCAGTTTTCTTTTCTGCTAATTCCGTGCAGCCACTTTTTTTTTACCTCTTCTATGTATATCTCAAATTAATGCAAGTTGAGTCTTACTGAATTGCTCTTTTGGCATCCTTTTATTGAAGTCATTAAAGGGGAAATTAATGATATTTTAATATGGGAAAAGGGATGTGGAAAGCTTTTGTCCTTAAGAATCTAAAGTGAGACTGAATGTTTATCTTTTGTGAGAGGAGATGGCCTAAGTTCCCAAAAGATTTGACTGCTGTGTCTAAGGAGCACTCTCGTGTATCCTTCCAGGGCCTCTCTCTGTCATCCATTTCCGAGTCACTGAAGGATGTGGTGCCCATAGATGGAGGTTCCCCTGAGTGTTCTTGCCATGCCACACCATGCTCTGACTTATGTTCAAAGAAGTGCTAGGAATCAAAATCACTAAATTGTGCTGGTCTTCAGGGTGGTTTTGGCTAAAAGCTTTATAAAATGATAGATTAGAAATAGCAATGTTAATAATGATATCAATGTTAATATCATTTAGAAGTTCACAAAGAAATTGGCTGGAAGTACCCAAGTAGAGGATGCTATTGTTCATATTGGGCTGAATGTAAAATAAAATTCATTACCACGTTAGTTTTTACTTTATTGTTGGTTTTTATAATAAATTTATTTATTATATTTATTTATATTTATATATTATATTTATATATTTATATATAATATTTATACATATATCATAATATATATTTATATATAATATATATAATATTTATATTATTTATTTATTATTATTTTAATTTAAAGAGTTCTCTGTCAAGGGGTTGGAGTCTTCTGTGGGGAGTATGCTACCAAAGGAATCCTTAAAACATTGAGAAAATGTAGATTACATTTACCTAATTCTTTTTCCAATGAAGAGATTGGTATATGTAAATAACAACTATTGTCAATTTCTAATCAGTTTAGATTCTGGATTAGGTGCTGAGGTGTCAACCTCCTTGTCATTTTAAATGTTAATATACTAATTCTGGAGTAGATCACAGCTCTTCCCAAACTAATTGCATTCTTCTGTATATTATTGTCATATCATATTGTATAATATTATATTATATCATATTATATTGTATCATATTATGCTGTATGAACCAAGACTGATAGAAAGATAGAAGTTTCAGGCAACTGAACCCGATTTGGAGTAATGAAGTCAAAGCTATCAAGGAAGCTAGAAGGGTCAAGTAGAAGGGATGAAAATATAACTGCAGACACCTCATTGTCTGGCAAACTGGAAAGTCTGCCTGCAGAAGCATGAGAGCATTTGAGAGAGTATGCTGCTGGTTACTTGGATAAAATACAACTTCTCTTATATAGCTACAATTGAGCTAAAAAAAAAAAAAAGAAAGAAAGAAAAAAGCTTTCTCTTGTCCCCCCTGGGGTTGTTTTTGTATTCTTTTTTGTTTGTTCTGTTTTGCCAACTCTGTTTTTGATTACTATCTGAAATTAGACAGGTCATGACCTACCAAAGGTTTATAGTCAAGTCCACCTCTCACTGGAACAGCAATTGGTCCACTGTACTGGGCTCTGGGATATATGCTGGAACTCCCTGAGAGGTCTTACTCCTTGCTCCTTCCCCGTTCCTTTCCTTTCCCCCTCCACCCCACCTTGGGGCAAGGGTGGGGGCAAGAGCCCAGGAAAATTTTATGAAGCCCTGTCTCAGATACACTACTGGCAAGATTGCTTGCTAATTTGCAAATTAAAAATTTCTAAAAAAAGAAAATTTCTAGTGCAACTCAGGACTATGTTACCAATTGTAGGATTCCTGGAGACAACTGAAAGACCAATATCAATGCTAGACTAGTTCCAAAGACACAATACTGTTTATTAACAACAATTATAATGATAGCTGGTATAATTATTGTGTTAGACATAGCACTTTTTCCTCCAGTCATGCTAAGAATCTTATGAGGTAGGTACAATTATCATCCCCATTTTATAGTTAAGAAAACTGGTTTAAAGATGTTACCCAAGATGACACAGTGTATAGCAGAGCTGGAATTCAAACCTAGGTCTACACAACCTCTAAACTCGACTTCTGCACGAAAGAAATGGTAATTTAGTCCCTAAAAGTCATCCTCAAAATTTACCTCTCTCTCTTTATGCCAGTACTGTCTCCTACACAGACTATCCTAAGTCCCCCAAGTCTAAGTAGCCAAAGCCTACTCTACTTCTCATCATGCATGTTATTACTTTTTTTGATATCTGCCTTCCCTGAGCTCTGTAGGGACAGAACCAAGTCTGCCTTACTCCCCACTCTACCTCCAGGGCCAAGCACTTAGTATTCACTCAATAAGATATTTTGAATCTTTTAAAGTCTCAATAATTTTGGAGTTTTCTCTTTAAAATACATTAAAGCATATGATGCATACACCCTTTGCAACAAATTCTTTTCTATATGTATTCCTCTTGAGATGAATATGCTAAAACAAGAATTTGACCCCCTATGAATAAAATCCCTCTTATAACACCCATATATATAGAATACAGAATATGGCCATTAGAAAATGATCAATTCTGTCATTTAAAAATTCAGACCCAGAACAATTATGTGACTAGACCAAAGTCACGTAGTTATGTATAACAGAGCTGGAACCAGAAGCCTGGCTTCTAGTTTAGTGATCTTTTGAAGTCCAGCTATCATTTAATTCAGTTGGCAGCTTTTCCATTTATGGAAATAAAAATTCAGGGGTTTTGTAATTGTAGGGGGAAGCAATCTGATCAGTGGAGTTTCAGAGGATTTAGTACCGTGTGTACATGTAGAGAACCTGGGAGATTAAAAAGGTACCAGAATAATACTGGCTGAATACTCAGGTGTATTCAATATATTCAATGTCAAAGCATAGTGTAGAGAAGACCAGGAGCTTGGGTGGGAGTGTAGGTAGTAAGGCAACCAAAGAAACTTGGACTTCTTTGTGATCATAAAAATGCTTTTTCTCTTTTTAGTTTTGCATTTATTTTCTCTGCTTCTTTAGCATTGTGATCATCGTTGCATCATGTTACATAGCTTTAAGCCTTTCACACATATCCATTATACATAATATGGGAACAGACTCCCTGCCTTGTCTGGCAAAATAAATAGAGTCCTGTTGGTGCTGGTACCAAGACAAATACTCCATGATATGATTTCTGAGGTCCAAGAGAGCCATAATACTCATAAAGCCTGTGCATCTTTAAAATCATACTTGAGAATCCCCTACTTTCACTCACAATGTACTCCTCCAAAAGTCAAATAAATTTGATGTGTGAAATTCAAATAATAGGCATGCATGTAACAGAGGTGTGATGATTTCTGTACCAAAGGAATGAAGGTTTAATTACAATCATATTTTTAGACACCATCTTTAAATGATATATTTTTATCATTTGTATGTCTTTTAAAGATGTGGGAGGGTTTTTTTTTACAGTTGATTGGCATTGTACCAGGTATTTTATTTCATGTATTAGGCTTACTTGCTATAAATAATGAAGAGACAAAAAATACAATGGCTAAAATAGAAATTAGTGATCTCCCATGTATCAGTCTGGTGGTAGGTGGGCTGTAAGTGGCTTTGCTCAAGGTTATTCAGGTCCTCAGGAGTTCTTCTATCTTTTTGTCTTAGTTCACAAGACTGAAACTCACTCAATTCCCATGAGGAAAGGAACAAGGAAGTGAGGGACCAGCAACTTCCTTTCAAGAATGTGACATGGAGGTTGCACTTGCCACTTATATGTCATTAGTCAGATGGTCATGTGGCCAAACCTAGCTGCAAAGTAGATTGGGATGTACAGTTTCTGGCTGAGTCCGAAAGTTCTATTACTAAGAAAAAGAAGAGGAGAATGAATATTGAAGGACAAATATTAATCAGAGATATCACTCATTTTATGTATCTAGAGTAAATGTGTACAAATATATTTTTCCAATTAGACTTTTCCCCTTTGATTTTTTATGTACTTCAAGAAATCTTAATAGTCTTTGACAATGCTTCAGTTGGGCATCTATCCATCATCATCATCATCATCATCACAACAAAAGTAATAGCTACACTTATTGCTTACAGAGGGGTGGGCAATAGGCATTAGGGTGGTGTTAAGGGCATTTAAGTATTCTGTGACTCTCCACTAAAGTATTGGGGTTTAAAGTCATAGGTTAATCCAGAATTTTAAAATTTTACTCCTACTTCTTATGCAATTTCCTTTTTTATTAAACCACTTAATCCCCAAATTGTCACTATTCCTCCCTAGTGGATGTGTAAGATCTATACCTAATTCTGAGTATTTGATCTACTGAACCTGGAGCTGGGTGAAGCCTCAAGCTCTAAGACATCTAGTAAGCAACAAAAGAGAGAATAAAAGTCATCCAAGATAAACATATGTAAGCCAAACCAGAACTGACACAGTGATGAGATAAAAGAAAGGGTTTTTAACTTTCTTATATAAACATTTTTCAGAATATCCATTTTGAAGCAAGACTAGAAACATTCATTCTCTATTCTCCATGTTGCCTATCCATTCTGGTAATACAGTATTAATAAAATGGCAGTCTGCACGGCAGATTGGTCTATCTTAATGCATCTACAAGTCTCTAAAGTACCTTGGAGGGTCTCTGAAAGCTAGCATTAGTAACAGAGTATAACTTCTCATAACAGTTCTATGATGGGAGTATTACCATCAGCTTAATTTTACAGATGAGGAAATAGAGGCTCAACAAGATAAAATAACGTGTTGGAGGTCACAAATTTAGGAAGTAGCAACTAGGACTTAAATCATTTAACTATACTTGCCCAGCTGTGCCAAGCCCCAAATTTGACAACCATCAGAGTCCTCCTCATTCAGCTTTCTCATCCAATTAGTCACCAAGTCCTATTCTTTTAACTCTGATGGTTTTCCACTTGTTTTCACTTTTCTATTACTACTGCTTCTGGCCTAGTTTTAGGGCCTTTCACTTCTGGCCAACATTACTCTATTTCTAATAATTACCTAGTCTTGCCTTGAATTTTGTTCCATTTCCAATCCGTCCTCCATATTATTGTCTGAATGGTTCTGATCCTGTCTTTTGCCTGCTTGAAAAGCCTCTTCATTAGCTCTCAATAGCCTCCAAAGTAAGTCCAGACTCTTAGTTTGATATAAGATGCTTAGAAATCTTCCGTCTTCTTATCTCTTTTATTTTGATCCAGTTCCATCACCAGCTCCTCTACCCAGCTTAGCAGTCCATACATAAAACAGGGTCATATCCCTATCATCCAAGCAATTCTCATCATGGCCTTGTGGAGAATAATTCTCTATCTCTATGAGTAATTATTCAGAAAAAAGTAAAGATTTATTTATTTATTTTTTTTTTTATTTATTTATTTTCGAGAGGGAGAGAGAGTGTGAGCAGGGGGCAGGGCAGAGGGAGAGAGAGAGAGAATCCTCAAGCAGACTCCATGCTAAGTACAGAGCCTGACATGGGGCTTGATCCCACGACTGGGAGATCATGACATGAGCTGAAATCAAGAGTTGGCTGCTTAACCGACTGAGGCACCACAGGAACCCCTAAAATTTTATTTTGAAAGCACAAAGGCCTAATCAACTATATTAGGTAGACATAGATATTTATATTTCTTTAAGTTTCTTCATAAACAATGATGAAATATAAGGAGATGCCTTTTTCCTGCAACTCTGCAAATATCCCTGCTATGAATGCCTGGGAGTTCCATTTTCTCTTTCTGCAATAAAGTAGGTAGTAGGTTTTTAGGTTACTCTATCTTTTGGTGGGAGAAAGTACCTCCAAAATAAATGCTATATAAAAAAGTATTTCTTACTCCCTAGAAGTTTTTTATTTCACTGTGTGGAATTGTGAAATGTCAAATCATGACTACAGGACTTTATGTAGTATGTTTAAGTGTAGTCAAAATATTTACTCTCTTTCAGGCCCATCTTTCCTGTCCTTCTGATGGCAGGCTTAGTCAAATATCTTGCTGTGACCAATGAAATGGAGCAGAAATGGTGATACCAACTTTAAGCAGAAGTTGTAAGGGCCTTCATCTGGTTCCATAATTCTAGCAATGTCTAGATACAGGCTTCTTTTTCAGTCTGGACTCTAAAGAGATTAGAAGATGTGGTCCAGAGTTTAGTCAGTCTTCAGCTTACATGTAATGAGAGTAAGAAAGAAACCTTTGTGTAGTAAGCCATCAAGATTTTGGGATTGTTTATATCTCTACCATATGTAGTAAAAGTGAATTGCTACAATTGGGGCTTTGATATTTTCCTGTTTCATTACTTCACCATGTGGATTATGTGTATTATTTACACATCCTCATCCTTAATCATTTAAGCATCTTTGGTTGGCTTCCATATGTACCATAGAGGGCTCTTAGCATTTATTTTCAAAATTCAAAAGGGGGCAGGCATTTACTCTCAAAAATCTCAGGTTTGAAAAGGGATGCTAATGTCATTTAGCCCAATTCCCTACAAAGCATTTTAATATTCTATATGATATCCCTGACAAACTTCTGCTTAAACAATTCTAGTGATGAGAAATTCACTCCTTCCCAAGGAAGCCCACATCATTTGAAAGAGTATTAGAAAATTCTTCCTTACATTTAGTGGAATTTAGTTTGACCTTAACTTCATATAGCCAGTGGTTCTAATTCTACTCTCTGTGATCATATGCTTCCCTCTCTTTTCTTTGCCCACTCTCCTCTAGGCAAATTATTTCTGGATCATTCCAATGTTTGTCATAGATCATAATTCAACTTTCTCATTACTATACTGGTTGCTCTCATCTGAAAGTACTACAGTTTGCATTGTCCCTCTTTTTTTTTTATTAAGACTTATTTATTTGAGAGAGAGCACAAGTAGGAGAGGCAGAAGGAGAAAGAATCTCAATCAGACTCTGCACTGAGCACAGAGCCTGATTCAGGGCTCAATCTCATGACCCTGAGATTAGGATTTGAGCTGAAACCAATAGTCAGATGCTTAACTGACTTAACTGACCACCCAGTCATCCCTGCATTGTCCCTCTTAATGTTGTGTACTCAGAACTGACTATAGTAATGAAAAAAGATTTTTTTTTAAAGATTTTATTTATTTATTTGAGACAGAGAGAATGAGAGAGACAGAAAGCACATGAGAGAGGGGAGGGTCAGAGGAAGAGGCAGGCTCCCTGCCGAGCAGGGAGCCCGATGCGGGACTCGATCCTGGGACTCCAGGATCATGACCTGAGCCGAAGGCAGTCGCTTAACCAACTGAGCCACCCAGGCGCCCATGAAAAAAGATTTTGATACTTTGTGCAGAGTAGAGAAAACCAATCATATCTCTTTTTCTAGATTCTGCATATCAATTTTTTGACAGTTGTATCACATTATGGGGGAAATGAGTTTTTTAAGTAAAATTGATGCTTAGAAAAAGAAAATAGAAAAAAAAGCCAAATTGTAAATATGAATAAGATTATAATACTGGATATGGATGAGAATTTTTGCATTATATCACAAAATCATTTCAATGGCTTGAGCTAACCCTCAGGACTTTTTGCCTTTCATTTCTCTATCTAAATAATCTTCATCAACATGTTCTCCTTAGAGAAATACACTTCTCACACAATTCTAACTAAAGAATCATCTAGTTTTTATAACATTCCCCAATTTCCCTACACACTGCTTTCTCCCTTTTTTGTTTTCCTATAGCACTTTTAGATACTTCTACTAAGCCACTTACCACACTGCATCATAGTTATGTTGATATGTCTATAAGAATTCTCATGAGATACTGTCAAATTTAAATTTCTCTTCCTTGAACTTTATAGCTATGTGTTTATGGTTGTATGCAAATATGCTTATTATATACCAGATGCTGTGCTAACCATTGTACATATATTATCTAATTTAATGCTTATCACAACTCTATGAACTAGGTACTACTTTTATCCTCATGTTATATATGAGCAAGTAGAGGCTAGAAAGGGTTAAATAACTGCCCAAAGTGGCACATCTAATATGGGGGAAGAGTTGGGATTCAAACTCAGGTCTGTCTGCCTCCAGACTTTATTTATAGCAAATTAGTAAAAATTTATGGTTTGGGTTATATATTAATTTTTCAAAACTCTGATGTTATGAATATAACAAAAGTACTGTTTCAAATAAAACATTACAAAATACATAGCCAAAGAAAACATTCCTTAGCAATCATTGCTTTAGAACATGTCAGAGCTCTGCCCCAAATCCTTCCCATTGCTTAGCAGGTTCCTACTGTTTCTTGCTCATTGGGCTTTGTCAAGTTGACAAGGGGTAGACTTGTGATGGTTAATTTTATGGGTAAACTTCTGATAGTTAATTTCATGTGTCAACTTGACTGGACCAAGGGATCCTCAGTTGGTTGTTAAAACATTATTTCTGGGGGCGCCTGGGTGGCTCAGTTGGTTAAGCGACTGCCTTCGGCTCAGGTCATGATCCTGGAGTCCCGGGATCGAGTCCCGCATCGGGCTCCCTGCTCGGCAGGGAGTCTGCTTCTCCCTCTGACCCTCCCCCCTCTCATGTGCTCTCTCGCTCTCATTTTCTCTCTCAAATAAATAAATAAAATCTTAAAAAAAAAAAAACATTATTTCTGGGTAGGCATGAGATTAATATTTAAATTAGTAGACTGAGGAAAGGAGATTGCCCTCCCCAATGTGGGCAAGGCTCATATAATGTGCTGGCGGCCTGAATAGAACAAAGGCAAGGTATGGGAGACCTTGCTCTCTATACCTGACTGTGTGAGCTGAGACCTTGGTATTCTGCTTTTGAACTGGGATTTACATCATGGCTTTCCTGGTTTTCAGGCCTTTGGAACCACACCACCAGTTTTGCTGTGTTTCCAGTTTGCAGACTTTTCCATAATTGTGTGAGCCAATTCCTTATAATAAATATCTTAATTAATTAGTGTGACATGCACATGCATGTACTCTGTTTCCCTGGAAAAACTTAACCAATGGGGGCAATTTTCTTCAGGATGTAAATAGAGTCATTTTCAAATTCAAACATTGATCTGGCTTTTCATCCTTTTCAAGGATTATCTTCTCATCTTTTTTTTTTTTCCTTCAGTAGTGTCTGGATACACAGGAAATAAAACCTTGAATCTACCAAATTATAGCAACCTTAATTTTCTGTATTTCATTGCTTCATCTTTAAAATAGTGGCAATAACACTACCAATCTTATAGGTTGTTATTAGAATTAAATTAGAGAAAGCATGTGAATGCTTAGAACAGGTTCTAGAACATAGTAAGCGCTCGGTAAATGTTAGCCATTATCATTGTAGTGGAAGAGGGGGTTTCTGGTTCTCTTAATGCCCTTTTATCCTTCCTTGCCTCTCCTACTGATGGTGTAGCTTGTCGTCTGATGTCTGGGAGTGAGTAGGACTGCATAATTATCCCAGGCATCACTGGCTCTCACAGGCTTGATGATTCTTTGAGAATCTTCATCTGGTCTCCCCATTTTGGGTGGTCTATCTATAGCTTTTGCTTACAGGTTTCCCTGGCCTCCTGCTGTAGTGACTCCCTTGTAGATACATTGACTTTTGGACTGACCGTTATTTTCTGTGCTTCTGAGGAGCTTATGTCATATTCTGCATTTTGCTCTACTCAACATTTATCTTTTATAATATCTACACTCTAGTCCTAGAGGCTTTGTCTTTGATGATCCAAACTAAACCTTTTTAGAAATCAAAACAACAACTTTCCTCTGAAGTCCTAGCCCTTGAGAATCAAAAGTTCTTTGGTTTCAGACTGTGAGGCCTGCTGAGTGTTTTAAAAATTCCACTTAACATTTCTACAAACTTCTTTGTTGTAGAGCTTTATCTACTTTGCCCTGAAGCAATGACTATTAAAGCCAGTAGGTGGAGAATTTAGGAGCAAAGAAAATAATTTCAAGGAAAGAAAAACTTCCCAAATAATAGAAATGTGGTAGATATGATGGATTGACCTGACATGGAAGATATATCATGTACCTGCTTTAACACATAGAAACAGTGCATATAATACAAAATATTTTTTTCAACTTATTGGTGAACTCAAAACTAAGAAAGGGAAAATCCAAAGTGCCAGAAATGAGCAGAAATTCAAGTTAGAATGGTAGGTAATAGCTTGTAAGTTTATCAGGACTGACTATAGTCCTTAAAAGCAGAGAGCTAGAATTTTAATGTTTGTATAAGGAGGCAAATCCATGGCACAGATGCCATTCAGGGGTGACAATAGAGTTGAAGTAGCTACATAAAGCTGGGGAAGGAGGTGCCTGGCTGGCTCAGTTGGTAGAGGATGTGACTCTTGATCTTGGGGTTTTAAGTTCGGTTCCTACATTGGGTGTAGAGATTACTTAAAAATAAAACATTTTTTTTCTTTTTATTAACATATAATGTATTATTTGTTTCAGGGGTACAGCTCTGTGATTCATCAGTCTTAAACAATTCACAGCATTCACCATGGCACATACCCTCCCCAATGTCCATCACCCAGCCACCCTATCCCTCCGACCCCCCTCCACTCCAGCAACCCTCAGTTTGTTTCCTGAGATTAAGAGTCGCCTATGGTTTGTCTCTCTCTCTGGTTTCATCTTGTTTCATTTTTCCCTCCCTTCCCCTATGACCCTCTGCCTTGTGTGTGTATGTGTGTGTGTGTATATATATATATATATATATATATATATATATATATATATATATCTCACATCTTCTTTATCCATTCATCTTTTGATGGACATCTAGGCTCTTTCCATAGTTTGGCTATTGTGGACCTTGCTGCTATAAGCATTGGGGTGCCCGTGCCCCTTCAGATCACTACTTTTGTATCTTTGGGGTAAATAATGCAATTGCTGGGTCATAGGGTAGCTCTATTTTCAACTTTTTGAGGAACCACCATACTGTTTTCCAGAGTGGCTGCACCAGCTTGCATAAAAATAAAATCTTTAAAAAAAGAATAAAGCTGGGGAGCTGAGGAAAACTTTATGCTTCCTTCTCCATGGACTTCCCAATGGTTCCGGGAACAACAAAACATATGTACATATAGAACAGACATGTGGAACTAAATGAAAAACTCAGAAACAAATGCATGAATATGTGGAATCTTGGTATGTGACAAGGGTAGAATGAGAAATCATTGGTGAGGAGATGAACTATTCAATAGATGTTGGTAAAAAAATTGCTACTCATGAAAAAATTATATACTTACCTACTCCAAGTGCAAAAATATACTCAAAATAGAGTAAATTCACTAAATAAAGAAAAAAATGCTTACAACTCTTAAAAGGTAATGAGAAAAATAACACGAGGTGTTTCTTGTATGTAAGGCTAGGGATTTTAGATTTTGTCCTATAGGTTGAGGGAAACACTGGAGTGTTTCAAGCATAGCCATGACCCGTGCAGAAGATAGATGTACCTTGAAGAATGACAATGGGAGACTGTAAACAACTTAATTAGAGGTTAATGTCAATTGTCGTTCCTGTTCCATATGAAGTTCTGCTGCTAGTGCAAATCAACATCCCTGAGCCTTGAATGCAAGGTGTTGATCCAGCATATACTTTTATTCTCTAAACCTATAAGGAAAACTACCCAAAACAGCTTATTTTCAGCTATGAGGGCCAGCAATATACCTTCATGCTCCTACCTCATTATAGCAACTCTTTATCCCATGCCAACATCTAGTCTTTAAGGACCTTAATGGCTTCTACATCGAGTAGGACATTATTATGCTATATTTCATGGATGACATCACGATGATTGACCTGGTATACAAGATATAGAAACTCTTCTAGACATTTTGGTAAGATGCATGAATGTCAGGTGATAGTAAATAAATTCACAAAAAACTCAGAGGCCTGACATATTAATGAATTTCTAGGGTTCTAATTTCTAATTTTCTAGGGACATGTTAAATTACCTCAACCAAGGTGAAGGACAAGTTGTTGTATCTGTCTTCCTTATTACTAAGAAAAAAGCATAACAACTAGTGGGCTTCTTTGGATTTTAGAGGTAACATATACTCATTTGGGTGTGCTATTCTGACCTATTTGCTGTGTAATTAGAAAAGTTGCCAATTTTGAGTGGGATGCAGAAGAAATGAAGGTTCTGGAATAGGCCAGGCTGTCATGCAAGCTGCTTTTCCACTTGGGTCATATAACCCAGCGGACGTGTTGGTGCTGAAAGTGTATGTAGTAAACAGGATGCTGCATGGAGCCTTTGAAAGGTATCTATAAATGAATTAAGTGCAGACATTAAAGATTTTGGAACAAAGTTATGCCACTGTCAAAATATAACTACACTTCTTCCAAGAAACAGCATCTGATTGTTATTGGGCCCTAGTAGAAAGGGAATACTGAGTTACCATGGGCCATCAAGTAACATGTAACCAGAGCTGTCCATCATGAACTGAGTGTTGTCTAATCCACCAAGTCATAAATGCTGGGTGTGTACAATAGCACTCTATAGTAAAATAAAAGTTATATATGTGAGACTGGTCTTGAGAAGGCCCTGAAGATACAAGTAAGTTGTAGGAGCAAATAGCCCAGACACGTATGGCTTCTATTCCTGCTATAATTGCTCCTTCCTCTTATGGGATGTTCCCTGTGGCCAGTTGACTTAGGGGATAAAAAGTGTTTAATTTTACGTACGGTTCTGCATGATGGACTGTGGGCTACCAGAGCACTATAGCCTCACTCTGGAGAGGCCTCGAAGGGAGTCCTGCCAGTGGGCAGAACTTTAACTAGTACATCTGGTTGTTCATTTTTCTGGAATACGAGAGGTGGAAATCTACTCTGAGTTATGGGCGGTGGCTAATTATTGGACTGGATGGTCAGAAAATTGGTAGGAGCACAATTGGAAAACTGGTGACAGGAGGTGTGGAGAAGAGATATGTGGATAGATGTCTCTGGAAATGAAGATATTTGTGTCCCAGGTAAATGCTCATCAAAGAACAGGCTCAACAGAAAAAGCTTTCAATAGGGGCGCCTGGGTGGCTCAGTCGGTTAAGCGTCTGCCTTCGGCTCAGGTCATGATCCCAGGGTCCTGGGATCGAGCCCCGCATAGGGCTCCCTGCTCGGCGGGAAGCCTGCTTCTCCCTCTCCCACTCCCCCTGCTTGTGTTCCCTCTCTCGCCGTGTCTCTCGCTCTGTCAAATAAATAAATAAAAATATTAAAAAAGAAAAAGAAAAAGAAAAAGCTTTCAATAAGCGGGTGGACATGATGACCAATTCTGTGGTCATCAGTCAACCTTTCCCTAGCCACCTCATCTTTGTCTGGTACAATCATGACAAACTGTCCAAGGCAGCAGGAATAAAGGTTATAGATTTGCTTAGTAACACAGATTTCTAATCACCAAGGCTGAGCTGGCTAAGTAACCTACCAACCAACCATATGGGACTATTCCCCAGGGGAATCAGAGAGCCTCCTGACTGATTATATTGCTTATTTATGTCATGAAAGAGCACTTCGTCTCGTTATAATAGACACTGAGATGTGGATTTGTCTTCCCTGCCTATAATGCTTCTACCAAAGCCACCCTCTATGAACTTAGAGAATGCCGTATTCACCATCCTTGTATTGCACCCCTCACTCCTCACCAAGAAGTTCAATTTACAGCAAATGAAGTATGGTAAGGGAACACACAGAAGTCACTGGTCTCATCATGTACTCCATCACCCTGAAGTAGCTGCTGGTTTGATAGGATGATGGAATAGACTTTTGAAGACTCAGTTAAAAGCATCAGCTAGATGACAACACTACAAGGCTGGCGTTACGTCCCCTAGGATACAGTGTTTGTTCGAAATCAGTGACCAATACATGATGCTCTCCCATTTCCAGAAGTATATAGGTCTGGGAATCAATTGGCTGAAATGGGAATGTTCCTTTTCAGTATTACCTCTAATCAGGGCCAGAATTAGGATAAAATGAGTGAAGTGCTCATATAGGGTAGAAAATTTAAATGAGTGTTAAAAAAGTAATCAAGATCAATAATAGTCCAATGCAATATTTTCAAAATTTATGCAAAAATCATGCAAATAATTCACAAAATTTTAAATAATATCTTTGTTTGCCTTGTGACTCTATGTTATTGTGTAAAGGGAACAGTCATTTCCTATCAGCTCAGAGTTCTCAGGCCCGTACAGACATATGAACATCAGACCACCATGGATTACAGTGGCATGCAAACAGATTAGGCAACTGCGCACTACCAATATAATCACGTTTTTTAGTTGTTGTTGCATATTTTCCCTTTATACATAGGTACTTCCCTTTGTGATCCTTTATGAAAAGTTTTGCTTCCTGTGTCTATGACTTTGGGCTGCTGATCTAGAGTTTGGTCTCTGCTGGTCTATAGTTCTTTGTTCCCAAGGGTGGCATATTTCCATCAGGAGACACATCAGCAGTTCCATTAAATTAGAAGTTGAGATTGCTACCCGCCTGTTTGGAGTTTGTTATGCCTGTGAATCAACAAAAAAGAGAGTTAAATGTATTATTGGGGTGATTGATTCTAACTATCAAGGGAACATCGCATTGCTACTATACAATGAGGTAAGGAAGAATATGTCTGGAACATAAAAGATCACTGGAAACAACTCATAATACTTTCATGTTCTGTGATAGAACTCAAAAGAAAAAACTACTGATACATACTACAACACAGATGACCCTCAGAAACATTATGCTACTTAAAAGAAGCCAAATGCAAAAGATCATATATTGTATGAGTTCATTTATATGAAATGTCCAGAAAGGGCAAATCTAGAGTCAGAAAGTAGGTTCATTGTTTCCTTGCTGAGGGTAGGAATGGAAATTGTTTCCAAAGGGACATGAGGGATCTTGGTGGGATGATGGAAATGCTCTAAAACTGAATTGTGATGATGGCTAAACAACTAAGTACATTTACTAAAAATCGTTGAGAGTTGTACACAAAAAATAGTATGTAAATTATACCTCAACAAAGCTGTTTCAAATAAGTCAATGGAAAACTACAACAACCCAATATAGGCAGGACTGTTAATGACCCAGACCCTTCAGAAATGAAAGTTTGAGTCACTCACCAAAGAAGGGACCATGACTACCAAGGTAGTGCTGAGGGCAAACAGGTAGCAAAAGGAGGCAATTATAGATACCAGCTACGACTATGTGACCAGTTGCAGAAACAAATTATCTAAGGTAAGATGTGTTAAAAATAGTTAGCCTAGTATCTCAGAATTTAAGTTACAGGCATCAAAAGTGTATGGGATCCATCTAGAAAAAAATGTTCATGATCCAAAATGCATAAGGAACTTTGTATCCTCTTTGGAGAAAGAGTGTACATGATTTTGATTCTATAAGAAATATTTGCAACATGTTAGATGGAAGTTTGATTTTGCTGTCATCTTTATTTGACAATTAAGCATAGTTTAAAGAAGTGTGTACAAATGTTAAGTTGACAGGAGGTGAGCTGTAGGGGCTTTTCACTGTTTTAGCTTAGCCACACTGGATCTCTGTCTCCCGTGATGCCCTCTCCTGTATAGTCTCAGGTTAGGGTTGGCCACAAGAGAAATTTCTTCAAAATCTGTATGGTGGAAAAATTTTAAGCCTGCCATTTCTGTGTTCTAAAGTTTGATGCAGGGTGCCATCAATGTGGTAGCTCACACTTGGTATTGTTAATCTGGTAGTTAACCTTGATGCTGTGGGATACCAACAGGGTATATAGCTTTTCCAGCTCTCCTCAGATGTCTTCTAGTGTCCTGGGCCAGGTATATGTGAAATCCATGGTAAAGAATACCAGCTTCTGCCATAAACATCGGGGTGCACGCTGTGAATTGTGTAAGACTGTTGAATCACAGACCTGTACCTCTGAAACAAATAATACATTATATGTTAAAAAAAAAAGAAGAAGAAGAAGAAGATAGCAGGAAGGGAAAAACGAAGGGGGTGAATTGGAGGTGGAGATGAACCATGAGAGACTATGGACTCCCAGAAACAAACTGAGGGTTCTAGAGGGGAGGGGGAGGGGGGATGGGTTAGCCTGGTGATGGGTATTAAGGAGGGCACGTACTGCATGGAGCACTGGGTGTTATACGCAACCGATGAATCATGGAACACGACATCAAAAACTAATAATGTAATGTATGGTGATTAACATAACATAATAAAATTAAAAAAAAAAAAGAATACCAGCTTCTCCAGCAGGTCCCTCACACCATTGAGGTTCAGGTTGTCCTCATGGAATCCAGTTTCCAGTTCCGTTTATCATTGCAAGATCTAGTCTGCCCTTGCTCTCCCCCAGTTCTCATCTGGCTCTCTTGAACTGCCAGCCCAGCTAACCTCTAGAGACGTTAGGCTCCCCACCAGGTGCAAAGGCCATAGAGTCTGACATAGACTTCTCGACTAGCTTCTTCTACATCTGTGTAAAGTTTATCCCATAAAATAAATCCCTTATTCTATATAGCTCATAGCTGTGTTTCTTCTCTGAATGAACCCTGCTGATACAGAAGCTGTGGCAACAATGCCGGCAAGAGGTAACCAACATTTTTATTTAGCATTTACTTTGCATCATATGCTATGCTAAGTACTTTACATGATTTAACCCATTTTAATCTTCACAGCAATACCATGAAGTAGACACTAGTTTCTCTCATTTTTGCTGATGAGGTAAATGAGGGTTAGAAAGTTGATGGAATAGAAATATAGAGCACCTAATACTGCGCAAGGACTGGCCTTGAAAGCAGTGCTTACATCTTTGTCTCCAGAGTTCCAGCTCTGTACCTATGCTCTACTCTTTACACATTTTTCTCTTCATGTTCTCCTTTTAGTAGACTGGGATAACTTCTGAAATTTCCAGAACTAGACATGGCCCATGATTGTGTACTTTTAAAGACTTACTTTTACGGAATACTTAATCTAGCCTTCCAGATACTATTAAGTCTTTTTAGGTCATGGCCCATGTGCTACCCCATCATCATCTGTCCATAACCCCAGAAATGTAGTAAAATATCATCTTAAGAGGATGCCTGAATAAAAAATGCATGAGTCAGACTTCATTCCATTTATTTCAGAAACTGTTTTACACAGTCACTGATTCTGTATTTAGAAAATTATACATAATGCCTTTTTTAAAGGTGCCCTTTCTAAAGACAGAATGCTTTCCTTTAATTGAATTAGGATATTCCAGGTATGTTGGTGTAGTCACACTTTTCCTTGCTTTGATATTTCAAGAGAAAAATCAGGAATTTTAGATTTATTCAGATCCTCTTATTTAAAGCTTAGAAATTATTTTCCTACTTTTCCCCAATTATTTGGGTCACTTTTATTTTCTAAAGATATAAATTGAATATTTTGATATTTTTAGAATAACAAGATAAATGATACGTTATTTATTGGCTCCATCAATTTATTTTTCTGAAACTAGAAAAAAATGAGCTTAGAATTCATAAATTAGACCTAGAATCCCAAGGGAATTACAAAACTCCCCCTCTGGCTTCTTCCTTCTAAATATTGTATGTCTTTAACTGAAGAGAATTCTTGATCTTGTTAAGCCCAAAGAATATAAAAATTTTATTTCCATTCAGAAACTATTTTTCATCATTATATCAAAGGCTTTGAGAGTATGCAAGTTGTCATAAGTTAGCCAACGTAATACTGCAATGAGAGCTTAAAATGCATCTTGTCCTAGTTACGTTTACCTAGTATCTAGGCTAACTAAAGCCAAAAAGACCCAAACACTTTCTTGACCTTGTAATTGTCTTCAAAATTTAGACACACACACAGACACACACACACACACACACACACACACACACCCCTTGAGGGTGAAAAATTGATCTTTATTCTTATTTTTAAGCTTCAAAGAAATGTTGTTTAAGAAGGACACCAGGGCATAGGTCCAGGAAAGACATTATACTGGTTGTTCACTATCATATTCTGTGTGTTCCCTCACTGAGAGTATGAGGCTTCTTACTTTCATCAGAACTGCAATATTAATAAAAAGAATTAGGTAAATGCAATTAAATCAACTACAAATGTTTCTTTCTGATTTACTTTACTAAATTGGAAACCTCAAAGACAGTACACTCTCTGGACCAATCTAACTTGCAAATTATAGTATGAATCATATTCCTAAAGGAAAAATTTTACTATCATATTCCTGTTTTCAGATGCTATAAAACGGTCTCCAAATACTAGTCCAATCCAATTAAAATTTCTAATAAAAGCCTTATAGGCCCTCTAGAATTTAAACCCACACAACTTATTTTCTTCTATATTCTAGCTCATGTTCTGTACTCCAGTCCCAGATAGGTCTGCTTATGAATGTTCTTTCATGTTGTTCACCTACTGAAAGTACCCTCCTAAACCCTCTTATCTAATCATGTCCCCAGCCATTTCAGAACATCATTCTTGAATCTCCTTCTTTGTGGAGCAACAAAGACTCTAACATTCCTCTGCAGCTGAAATGAGGCTATGGAGTTTGGAGTTTATTTTATCATCAGTGAGAGATGACTAGAGGTAATTAAGCAAGGGAGTGATATAATACGCTTATAAATCTCTTGTCTTTACTGTAGTGGCCTGGCTTAAGTAAAATAAGACATTTTTGAAAAAAGTGATTTAAATTCTGAGCTCAAGTGATAAATAAGAATTTGATCTAGCCAATGATTCAGACCATAAGGAAAGATTGCTTAAGCAACCTTACTGGAAATGAAAAGCAAATTTGTAGTTAATTGTAATATCAATTTTCTTATGACAGGTTATTTCTTAATAATAATACCTACTAACATTCTGTTACTTATCAAAATGAAGTTTTAACTGAATCATAATAAAATATTAAAAGAGAAATCAGTGGAATACTACTAGCATGAGAATTTATTCCTAGGAGTTTCACTGGACAAATAATATATATATCAGAGGTTAGGTAGGTCTCTGATGGATTTATATTGCTCTAAAAAATTTACTGTTTGCCTTTTCTTGTCCCTATTCTACTTGGTAGTGTCATGCTAGTCCTGATCCAGGCCCCTTTGAGGAAGTATTGGTCAATGGGAAAGGCAGGACTCCAGCCATTAGGGCCAGTGGTTGCCTCCTCTTGAGCAGTCAGGAAGCAGGACCCAAACCTTCTTTAATCTCCTAAGCAGTATAGCAGATGGTGAAGGAAGAAAGTAAGAGAGAACAGAGAATAGAAAAGAGAGGACAGAAGAGAGTAGGGGGGAGGAGAGGGAAGGAGAGGGGAGGGGAGGGGAAAAAGGAGGGGAGGGACAAAGAGAGAGACAGAGTGAGAAGGAGTTGACTTTGGTCTGGTGACAGAGTGAGACACTAATTTTGGATGTAGTCTGCCCTGAAATGTCACTTTAAATGTCTCCTAGACAAGTGGTTCAGGGAACTTATGCCAGGTTCTTGGGTATAATGATAAAGTCTCCTAAGAAACTTGTACATAAGGGGCAATTATATCTCTAACTTCTCACCTGAGCTCCAGATTCATATATCTGGTTGTCTCTTTGACATTGACATTGATACTTGAAGGTCTAATGGTCATCTCTAAATTTGAATGGGTTTAAAACCAAACTCTTGATTTCCACTCTCAATCCCCAAACCTGCTTCCCCTCATTTCTCTTACCTTAATGAATGTCAAATTTCATTCTTTGAATTATTCTGGCTAAAAAATTATATGTCTTCCATTCCTCCTCTAACATCACACAACCAATACATCAGCAAATCCTATTATTGACTTCTAGTTTTATACCATTATAATCAGAAAAGATACTTGATATGGATCACTCTTCTTAAATTTGCTAAGACTTCTTTTGTGATGAATCATCTATCCTGGATACTGTTCCATATGTGCTTAAGAAGAATGTATATTCTGCTGCTGTTGGATGGAATGTTCTATAAATGTCTGTTAGGTCCATTTGGTCTAATATCTGGTTGAACTCCAACATTTCCTTGTTGATTTTCTGTCTAAATGATCTATCCATTGTTAAAAATGGGGTATTGAAATCCCCTACTATTATAATATTGTTGTTTATTTCTCCCTTCAGGTCTGTTAGTATTTGCTTAATATATTTAGGTGTCCTGATGTTGGGTACATATATATTTAGGATTGTTATACCTTTTTGATAAATTGACCCCTTTAACATTATATAATGACCTTTGTCTCTAGTTACCATTTTTAGCTTAAAGTCTGTTTTTTTCTAATAAAAGTATAGTTTCCCCTGTGTTCTTTTTTTTTTCCATTTGTATGGTCCATCTTTTATAATCCCTTCGCTTTGAGCCTATGTGTGTCCTTAAAGCTGGAATGAGTCTTGTAGGAAGCATATAGTTGGATATTGTTTTGTTTTGCTTTTCCATTCAGCCACTGTATATATTTCCATTGGAGAATTCAACACATTTACATATGAAGTAATTATTGATAGGTAAGGACTTACTAATGCTATCCTATTGTTTTTTTGGTTGTTGTGTAGTTCCTTTATTGTTTTCTTTCTCTCTTGCTGCTTTCCTTTGTGATTTGATGATTTTTCCATAGTAGTATGCTCTGATTCTCTTCTCTTTATCTTTGTGAATTTACTATAGGTTTTTGCTTTGCAGTTAGCATGAGGCTTACATAAAACATCTTATAGGTATGTCTATTGTACATTGATAACTATTTAACCTTGATTACATACAAAAACTCTACTCCCTCTTTTTTGTTTCTGATGTCACAATTTACCTCTTCTTATATTCTGTATTCATTAACAAATTATTGTATCCATAATTATTTTTCAATACTTTTGCCCTTTAGCCCTCTACTGGTGGAGTTAACATACCACCATATTACAGTGTTTGAGTATTCTGAATTTGACTATATATATATATATACCTATATAACTTTATCACTGTTTTATATATTTTCATATGTACTAACTAGCATCCTTTCTTTTCAGCTTGAAGAACTCCTTTTAGCATTTCTCATAGGAGATAAGTTTAGTGGTAGTGAATTCCTACAGGTTTTGTTTGTCTGGGAAAGTCTTTATCTCTCCTTCATTTCTGAAGGATAGCTTTGCCAGGTTAAGTATTCTTGGTTGACAGTTTTTTTTTTTTTTTTTTTTCCTTTCAGCACTTTGAATATATTATCCCACTCTCTCCTGGCCTGCAAGTTTTCTGCTGAGAAATTCACTGATAGCCTTGTGGGGACTCCTTTGTAAGTTATAAGCTTTCCCCCCACTAGCTGCTTTTAAGGTTCTCTTTTTGCCCTTGATTTTTGACAGTTTTTTAATAATGTGTTTTGGAGAGAGTTTCTTTAAGTTGATATTGTTGAGTGACCTATAAACTTCATGAATTTGGATATCTAATTTCTATCTAGATTTGTGAAGTTCTCAGCCATTATTTCCTTAAATAAGCTTTCTTCCCCCTTCTTCTCTTCTCCTTCTGGAACTTCAGTGATTTGCAAATTGGTCCTTTTTATGGTACCCTGTAGTTCAGGTAGGCTTTCTTTATTCTTCCTCATTCTTTTTTCTTTGTCTTCCTCTGTTTGGATAACTTCAAAATTCTTGTCTTCAATTTCACTGATTCTTCTGCTTGATCAAGTCTGCTATTGGTGCTCTCTATTGCATTTTTCATGTCATTCATTGAATTCTTCACCTCCAGAATTTCTGTTTGGTTCTGTTTTATGATTTATGTCTATTCATTAAACTTCTAATTTTGTTCATTTATTGTTTTCCTGATTTCACTGAAGTATTTTTCTGTGTTTTCTTGTAGCTCATTGAGTTCCCTTTAAAAAGCTAATTTGAATTCTTTATTGGGTAAATCATGGAACTGCATGTCTTTGGGTTTAGTTACTGGAAGATTATTATGATCCTTCAGTGGTGTCAAGGTTTCTTGATTTTTTTTTTTTTTTTTTTTTCTTTTGAGTTTTTTTTTTCTGTTTTCTCATTTGAAATGGTATCAGCTCCTCCAGTCTTTACTAAATGCCTTCAGGTGAGAAGTAACTTCCATTAGCCTTGCTAGAGATTGAGGTTTTCTCAAACCTATTAATACATCTGCTCCATGCATCTTGCTCCCTCTTGTGGTAGAATTCTTAAGCTTGTATGCCTTCTCTCAATCCTGCAACACACCAGGCTTAGTGCTAGCAGCCTCTTGTTTTCCCAAAGGTGGTGCCACATCTCAAGTTTGTGGTCTCTTGCTGGCCTGCAGATTTAGGCCTGCTTTCTGTGCATGCTCACTAGCCATCCTCTAAAGCTTGCTTTTGCCCACCATCTTCAGAACCATGCACAGGGTGTTGGCCAGAGTGGAGAGGCTGTGTGGGTGAGGCACACTAGGTGCTGGGTTTGCCCATGGACCAATTGGGGGTATCCACAGATAGGGTTTTCTCAGCACTTTGTGAGTAGGCTTCTTGATGGAGTTCATAATGCAGTTAATAGGACCCATTGTCCCTTTAATGCCCTCTGGATCATATGTATCCCTTCCCCAGACTTTTCCCACCCTCCAGTCATGGAGCTCTCCACTTAGTTCTCTAAATGGGGTAGGAGAGAAATGAGTTTCTTTGGCGGCATTCACACAGCTGGAAGCTGGGTGCTCACTCACACTCTCCCTTTCCCCCACAGGAGAAATCATGGGCCCAGGAAAAGCTCTCTTAGCCCTAAACTCTGCCATTTTGGGGGAGGAGTTATTGGGTAAAATCAAACTGTTCCTCTTTTTCACTCCAGTGCATCTAAACTCAAAACTCACGTTCCTCTTCTCTAACAGAGTGCTAGATCTTCTCCTCTGGAAACCTAGACTTCAGCAAAGGCTCTCTCATCCAAAGGTGATTGTCTAAGATTGTGTTCTCCAGGGGCTCTTGGTTTGGGGTCAAGAAGGGCTGGAGCTACTTAATGTATCATTTCACTATCTCTAGCCAGGATCAAGGTCCATCTGCCTATATTACCTGATGCATGGGTGGGTGAGACTCCTCCTGGTGCCCTTGGCCCACAACTGTGGTGTTAGATCACACAGCTCCCACAAAGTCACTTTTATTCATGGATGGGTGCTGAATATTTGTTGTTGGGGAAGGGGGAATAACACATTAAACCCACAGCAAATAGCACTATAACCCATGCCTCAATGAAGCTTATCTAACACACATATTTTTCTATAAGATACATCACAGCTTCCTTGCACTTAGGAAAACATTCTCCGCCCCCCCCCAAACCCCCCACTGAGAGCTAAAGAGACTCCCCTTCACCACTTATTAACAGCATTACAGGGGGGAGGGCTACCAGGCTCTCAGATTTTACTGTCCTCATT